>NC_057798.1:41954704-42132204 GCF_018294505.1 Triticum aestivum | reverse complement strand
GCATTCAGGATTTCTAGAAGCGATGAATGCTTAATAGTGAAAGATTGGAGGAAAATTGTTAATGATTGCAGAGAAGTACTAGGGGGCAGCAATGAGAAGCGCAGCCCACGATTAGGAGACAGGTTCATCGGCATGCTCCATTATGATCAATCAGGAGAGCTATACATGTTCTATGCTATTTTACCAGAGAGAGAGTAGCTAGCAGGAGTGATTTAGCTAGTTCTTCATGCTGCTCTTAATTAGTACTTGTCCTTTCATGTCTGTGTTCTTCGTTCTGAACTTAAGTGATTTGCTTTTGTGGTGTTATATATGAACGCTTATAATATCATGACAATCATGTTGAACTCGATCGATAATATTTTTGCTTCTGGTACAAGTGAATGTTTCTTCTTTAAGATAGTAGTGCTGGTGGTGATTAGATAGCTAGTTAATTATTATATCATTTAATGAAAGAAACCGCAGATTAGTTTCAGCTGGATGAATCCTACCTAGCTAAGTGATCAAGTATATGCCATATCCGTATATATTACATAGTTGATCAAGTATAATATGGATATGGCATATACTCTAGCTAGCTAGCTATATATAGAGATATCCAATAATGCATCCAGTCGAAACTAATCCGTGGTACTTTCACCTAATGATTTAACAACTCATTATAATGTAAAACAATTACTAAATTAAATTGAAAACACAAAATTAAAGAAAAATTAAAAAAAACACCCAAACATTTAATACCGGTTGGTGTTACCAACCGGTACTAATGCCCTCCACGCAAACGGGCCTGGCTCGTGCCACGTGGTGGCACTTTAGCGCCGGTTCGTGACGAACCGGTACTAAAGGTCGGGGACCTTTAGTCCCCACTCTTTAGTGCCGGTTGGTGAACCGGCACTAAAGCCCGTTACGAACCGGCACTAAAGGCCGGTTCTGCACTAGTGTAACACTAATCGAGGCAAAATTGATGGGGTTAGCAACCAAGGACATTAATATCCCCTCCATGCATGCGGAAGTGAGAAGGTTCGTTTGCATGGCGCTGCATTAATCAAGCGATGAGGAGTGAGATGGTTAGCTCTTTGGTCTTTCGAGAAAAAAATACGCATTAATTGACACGTGAAACGAGGATTTGTATCGAAGGAAAACCCCGCCTTTCTTTTTTAACACTAGTACTCCTAGTACGTACTACCTCCGTCCTGGTTTATAGCTCCCTTTTATAGTTTGTGCCAAATTTTGACTAAAGATTTAACTAACAAAATGTTAATGCATGTCAAGAAAAATCATCTCATTGGATTCATATTTGA
The DNA here is from genome assembly GCF_018294505.1 of Triticum aestivum. Taxonomy (NCBI): domain Eukaryota; kingdom Viridiplantae; phylum Streptophyta; class Magnoliopsida; order Poales; family Poaceae; genus Triticum; species Triticum aestivum. The sequence goes on along the minus strand of NC_057798.1, from coordinate 42,130,906 downwards.
ACATAGTTTTGAAAAATATAATGTTTGGTGACATGTGTGAACATTTTCTTAGTTTAATCTATGGTCAAAATTTGGCACGAAATACAATGGGGACCAGTAAACCCGGACAGAGGTAGTACCTACTTATCCTGTTTGGGTCTAGGCCTTGCATTGCCAACCTTCGCCACACATTTTTGCCAGGCTTGCCTAAAGTTTTCAAAATGAGAAGGAGGTACACTTGCGCACGGCTGTCGCGGTCGCACCGCACCCTCACATGGTCGCTCCTGCACGCCGCGGTCGCACCGCACCCTCACACTTCGCTCCTGCATGCCGCAAACCCAACCAAGGGAACGCACCCTCACTGACACGTGCTGTCGCATGTGAACAAACCAAACTCAGCCATCCTATCGCTGACACATAATTTTCATTCATAGAGTATGTTTATCCAACCGGAGTATCCGTACAGCCCGTGCGGTGGTCTGTTGGGGAAGAAGAAGAGCTGAGGAAGAAGGAAAGAAGGGTTAGGAGATGTAGGATATTCATCCAACCGCCTGAAATGGTAGACTCAGGCGTCTTGCATAACAAATAGTATGTTTTTACATAGCAAAAGATCCATAATAATAAAAACAACAACATAAAGAAAAACTATCACTCCTCGCGGAAAGAGACGGCCTCGTCGTCTTTGGCTGCCGGCACAAACCAGCCGTCGCTGCCGACGTGTGTCTCCGCACCATGGTTGTCCTTGGCCTCCAGCTACTCGTTCAAGCGGAGCGTGTGGGCGCTCTGCACGGACGAGAGCACAGCCCGGTTCAAGTCGAGGACGTCCGGTTCCGCCTGCAGGAGGGCCTCGATGGCAACGGCATCCGCGCGCTCCGCGTCGAGTCGAGCCTCCGCCGCCCGGTTCAAGTCCAGGACATCCGGTTCCGCCTGCAGGAGGGCATCGATGAGAGCGGCATCCGCGCGCTCCATGTCGAGTTGAGCCTCTGCCGCCCGGTTCAAGTCCAGGACTTCCGGTTCCGCCCGCAGGAGGGCGTCGATGAGAGTGGCATCCGCGCCCTCTGTATCAAGTCGAGCCTCTGCCGCCCGGTTCATGTCTAGGACGTCCGGTTCCGCCTGGAGGAGGGCCTCGATGGCAGCGGCATCCGTGCGCTCCGCCTCAAGTTGAGCCTCCACCGCCCGGTTCACATCCATGACATCCGGTTCCGCCTGCAGGAGAGCCTCGATGGCAGTGGCATGCGCGCGCTCCGCGTCGAGTTGAGCCTCTGCCTCCTGGTCCTCCTTTAGTATCGCCATGTTGAACCGTTGGTCTGCCTGCACCATGGGGGACTCAGACGCCGGCACGAATTCGACGTCCATCGTATCATACCCATCGGGGACCTTCTGCGCCGCGACCTCCGCAATGAACATTGGATCGTCTTCCTCCTCCTCGTAGCTTGGCTCCAGAGAACTAGGGGATTGACCTGCCGCAAAGCGAGCTTGGGAACGGAGGTCTGTGGCGCCGACCGCCGCCGCGATTTCTGCGCGGCGCTCCGGCGTCAGCATCTTGTAGTAAGTGATCTTGCGGCGCACCATGGCTTTCCGGCGAACTAGGGGACGCTTGATGCGGGCTAGGGGATCGAAAGGTGGGGTTATGGGCTGGAGATTTGGTGTGGTTTTAGGGCAGTGGCTGACGTAGGCCGAGCAGTGAAGGTTCTGGTGTGAATAGTGGTTCCGGTGACGACCGATCAATCGGGTTTGACTGTACATTGCGCTTGTCGCGTTCGCGCTGCAGCCCGGCACGCTGGACCCTCCAAGTCGCTCACCGAATGGAACGCGCTTCGTCTTGCGTTTTCACTCGCTTGTGGGACCGCAGTTGAGAGCAAACCGACGTCCCTCCCCCTCCCCCGCCCGCATCATTTATTATACCACTACTCCCTCCGTTTTATGTGGAGTAAATGAAAACAAAGGGAGTATACTATGGATGAGGATCCCCTGACGTGGCTGAACCCATTGAGTAACTGACATGCGGGGCCTAGCAAGCATGGGGTCCGCCAGTAAGTGACCGAAAGGGAGGGTAAGGCAGGGATACCTACGTCAGAGGATCCACTTACACTATACTACTTTGACCAAATGTTAGAGTAATAATATATGACATGCAACTTACACAAATGTTAGAGTAATAATATATGACATGCAACTTACACAAATGTTAGAGTAATAATATATGACATGCAACTTACACAAAGCATACAAGGTCTAATGCGTTTTTCGAGGCTAATTTTGACCAAATGTTAGAGTAATAATATATGACATGCAACTTACACAAAGCATATGGTCAATTTCGTATGTGAAAGGAGTTTCCAATGATATAATTTTCACATTATACATCTCATGTACTCCCTCCGTCTAGGTGTGTAAGTCATCTTACGAAAACCAAATAATCCCAAAACACGTAGGCGCGCTGCATTAACTTCTACCTCGTTTCTTGTTTCTTGACATATGAACCAATAAGAGATGAGGGTGTGCATGCTTTTAATGACCTGAGACTATCAAACATGACATGAAGTGATTAGTTCATTGCATGCAGTACTATTAATTAGCAAATAAACATTAATGTCTCTCGTTTTCCCCTCCTCCTTGGTCACGGTGCACAGCCTAAGATGAGTTACTCACCTATGTGAAAGGAGTACTATTAATCTTGTCAATAGTCAAATTGGAAACCATCTCGAGTACAAATCTATGAGTACGTACGAATCTAACAATATTGATTGGGCGTTGTTGAATGTTGATACCTTTTTTATCATAGTAGAGATACTTTGACTACACATAAAACATATATGTAAGGTAGAAAGGATAGGAGGGAGTATATTGTATGTTCAAAAACGAAACGAACATTGAATACCATTTATATATGATTTGCGGATGCTATGATCACCGGTTCAAAATTTTGAATCCGCCTTAGGTATCACGTGCCCCCACTTGTTCCCTCTCGATTTCATCTCGGGGTCCGGAGATCTATTGAAAGAGGACTAGGGTGGGTACATGTGAATGATACTCAGTGGAATGTTCAAATGAGGCATGCGGGAGGATGGACTCGACTGGAGGGCCACATGATCAATGGAGAAGAGGGTTGGAGAGGAATGAGAAATAAGCAAACGTCACATGATTACACTTGAAAGACTCAAATAAAAAATAAGTTGTCTCGCTTGGCCTACATAGTGAAAGGCCTAATGCGCAACGCAGAGCACTCACGCTGGAATATGGCCGGGTAAACAGGGAAAACGACATGTAGGGCACACCCGTCGGGACGACGTAGCGCAGACTAGTCCAATGGAGGAGCTGGCCCACGACCTCCTCGCCACCGACAACCGTTCATGTGGGTCTTTGGGGCCAACAACGGGGCGCAGCTCCAGCACCGCCTCTGGACACGGCGACCGCGATGAGCGACACGCTCATATCGTCGATAGACGCAGTCGGTTTCAGTATGCCGAGGGTGGCGTTTGTGCTGTGGCACGACCATCGGTATGTTTGGTTTGTGCCCAAGGTTGCCCCATCAAAGCATTGGGTAGCCAAAATTTTGGTTGAGGTATTGGTTACCCATGATTTGACCGACATTGGCAAGAAAAATGAACTATTGTTGGCTAGAGTTCATTGGCATGCCAAAGAAATGGCAACCATCCAAACAAAGACCAATCTTTGGGTCATGACCAAAATTTTGGTAAGGTGCACTTTGGCCAAAATCCAAACACACCCCAACACCCGGCTCGTCGTGGATGCACGGGGCGCCGCGACGCATCCGCGGAGTGGTGTAGCGCGGCCAACTGCATCCTCTGGACCTGAGACCATGCCGGGTCATCTTGCTTTTTCAATGACATGCGGGGATCGCATTTGAGCAAAGGGCATCTCCAACGTTGCCACGACCGCAGCTGACTACCCTGGCACACCAAAGCCCTCATCCCTCGCGCCATCGCGCGGTGTGTTCCCAGCCGGCGCCAGCTGCCCACATTCATATCGTCCGTTTGTATGTCGTCGTTAAGAGGCTCGGTGCCCGAGGAACCAACTCCAGCGACTTAATGATGCACCCAGACGCTTGGCCTCACTGGAATGCGCTACTTAAAGCGGCAACGCCCAGCTAACCTCCACACCATAGCGCATCGTCCTCCTACCTGACACCACATCCGCCATGACCGCAAGTGCGAACGCTCTGCGGAAGAGCTTGTCTTCGGGGATGAAGCTCGAGGTCGCCGCCCTCGCTCAAGTCGCCTCTCGCGACGCAGTAGCGGCATAGCCGGACGTGGATGCGACCACACAAGCGGTGGCCACGCTAGCGGCCGACGCCGGGAGCACCGTCAGCCACGCGTCCTACTTGCCCCCGTCCAACGTCCGACACCGCCGAGGTCGGGTACTCCTCCGAGGATGAGTAGGGCATGGGAGGCGGCAGGACATGGTGTGCCAACTGGCCGAACCATATCCCGTGTTCTACTCTTCCTCGCCGGAGACCGCACCTTCACTTCACGGGTCTTGAACACCGCTCCCGTACATAGAGATCGCAGATGGAGGACGTCGGTCGCCGCCGTAGAATAGGTTTAGGGTCGGGTTTCTTTTATTTTTCTGTCTTATAAAAGTTCGAAATGTAATGAAAATCTGTCGTGTTTGCATTAATCTCGGCCGGTGTATATGAAATTTCACAATAATATACATATTGTAGGAGTACTAGTGCACGGAAGATCAAGATCTTGTGGGAGAAAAGTATGAACGAGGGAAAGCCTTATCTGCAAATGTGGAGAGGAGTACGGGTAAATTGTCATAGTTTCCTTCCTATCCGTTAGATATAGATCGGACGGCCTATATTGCAGGATGACAGGCACATCATCATCACCAACTCTACTTTTTATTGAACCGAGACAAATCTAAAAAACCCAACTAAGCCAACCTCCCAACATATCGCGCGGGAAAAGACCCGGCCGTGCCGTTTTAGTCGGGATTACCGGATTACTAGTAGTAGTATCGATGGATCGCGCGAAGCAACATTTTTTTTTGAGGGGGCGAAGAACCTAGTTTAAAACAAAAAAAGGCGGTACACTCACAACACTCTTGTCGCGGTCACATTGCACCCCACACACGTTCGGTCCTGCACACGGCTAACGCAAACGGAACATGTTTCGTCTTGCCTCTTCACTGACACGTGGGACTGCACTTGGAGAAACCGACCATGCGCCAAACTCCCCCACCCCACCACACGAAAATCCTCCCCTCCCCCCCCCCACACAAATTCCCCCCAAATTCGATTCAACCGCCCTTCAGCCAAATATTCCCCAAACCCCCCTCCCCCCATCCCCCTTCCACTCCATTCGCTCCGCCAAAGCCGCCCTCCCTGCCGCGCCGATACGTCGGCGCCGCGGTTCGTCGAGGGGACGCACGGCAATCCTCTCGCTCCCACAGTATGTTCTCGTAGACTGCCGTCCTCTAGCCGCGCCGCCACCTCTGGCTACGTTCTTGTGGAGGCGCACGGCGGTCAGCGCCGCCACCGCTGGCGACGTTCGTGTGGAGACGCACGGCGGTCAGCTTCTCCCACGGTACGCACATTCTAGACTGAGGCCCCATTCATGTCGGTGTAGCGTTGAATGTTAGCTGATAGACGCTGTTAATCTCACTGTTTGCCGAAGTAGTTTACTGTCAATATGCTCTGCTTAAGAAGCTTGCTTACCCTGCTCTGCACTCAATCTGCTTAGCTGAGATGGCATGCCAAGGCCGATTAGTTGGTAAAATATCCTGCCATATATTTATTGTGACGTAGATTGCCATGGTCTAGTAGCCAATCTGTTAGGTGAAATAGCTCTACACCGTTTCATACTCGATTTTTGTTGCTGCGATGGCTTCGATAGTTCGATGGCTATGTGCTCGGGCTCATTGACTGCTGAAATAGCCTGCCATAATTTAGCACTCAAATCTGTTTGCTGAATTAGCTTTACATATATTTTGTTACTTAGATCTGCTCGTCCAAATATCTTGCCATAGCTTTAGACATCGACCTAGTTTTTTTTTCTGGACTTCATAAAAAAGCATATATGTTTTTCCTGTAATATCTAGTAGAAGAACTAATTTGTATGTCTAACAGATGGACAGGACTTGGATAACTTCTGCTCGAAGATTCTCCGCTGCATAGGTCGAGGGGGTTGAAAACTTCATGAACTTTATCAGAGCTGAGTACGGTGGTCCGAAATCAGATGTGCTCTGCCCGTGTAGCAGTTGTATGAATTCAGTTACAAGACCCCAGTCAACTATGCAAAATCATCTACACTTGTATGGGATGTCGGTCACAAATACTAGGTGGGTTCATCATGGTGAAGCTGTGAATGTCAATGTTATTGATTATGTGGAAGCAGCAGATCACCATCTTGATCTGCCTGATGCTCAGGTGGAAGAGGAGGAGGAGGTGGTGGTGGCGGAGCCAGTGAGTTTGACCAACATTGAAACAATGCTACGAAATGCTCGTGCATTCCGTGAACTTTCACCTGCAGAAGAAAAATGGTGGGCCCGCATGTTGGAACAATGCAACGTTGCTGCCACCCCAGGAAATAAGCTGTCAGTATTCTCAGCTATGCTCACCTTTCTTCAGGTGAATACATCTGAGAGGATGACCAACAAATCATTCGATGCGATCTTGGCTGCTTTCCGCAAATCTTTCCCAGATGCGTCTGAGCTGCCACACACCTACAGTAAAATGAAGAATTTCCTTCGTGCAGTTGGAATTGGATATGATATGATCCATGTTTGTAAGAATAATTGTGTTCTGTTCCGGAAGGATTATGCCAACTTAAGTGAATGCCCGAAATGCAAATCATCAACATGGCGATGATGTGAAGAGGGTTCCTCATAATGTTCTGAGACATTTTCCAATTACACCAAGATTGCAGAGGTTGTTTCATGATGCTGAAACAAGAGAGGATGTACTGTGGAATTCTAGGAACCAGGAGTACAGAGATCAGAATGTAATGAGCCATCCATCTCATGGTAGTGAGTGCAAAAGCTTCAATGATAAACACAAAAAGTTTGCTGCTGACCCGAGAAACATTAGACTTGGCTTAGCTTCAGATGGATTTAACCCATTTGGCCACCAGAGCGCCACATATAGCATGTGGCTAGTTCTTGTTATCCCTTACAACATGCCTCCAAATGTCTGCACCAAAGAATCAAACTACATGATGGTCTTGCTCATCCCAGGTCCAAAAAGTCCTGGAAAGGATTTTGATTTGTTCATGGAGCCTCATCTGGAGGAACTTCAACAGCTATCGAAGGGTGTTCTCACTCGAGACCTATATAGCATCCCACCGGCTGATTTCTTTCTGCGTGCTATTGTAATTTGGTGCATCCATGATTATCCGGCTTTGGGCACTATGTCAGGGCGAATGATACATGGTTACAATGCATGTGTTCGCTGTGATAGGAATCAGCTGTCATAAGCAATACTTAGCAAGATCTGTTACATTGGACACCGCCGTTTTCTTGCCAAGGACAAGCCGCATCCTAGAAAATACCGAAGACATGTGTTCAATGCAACGCATGAAAACCGTGATGCCCCAAAGAGGCTCACCGCCGATAAGTTGTAAGTGGAATTAGAGAAGGTCAGGCATGTTACACCAGGAAACCATCCTGTTAATGGTAGTGGGAAAAGGAAGCATGGCACGGTAGAAGAGAGATTATTGTTTACCCGCAGGTCCACTTTGTGGGACTTGGAGTATTGGAAAGATTTGGATCTGCGGCATAATATTGATGTGATGCACATCAAGAAAAATATATGTGACAGCATTATCGGCACACTTCTTAACATTGAAGGCAAGACGAAAGATACCTTAAAATCTAGGATTGATTTGACACACCTGGATATCAGAAAGGATTTGTAGGTGCAAGATGAAGGTAAACCACGGGATATGGCACCAGCTGTGTACGTCTTGGACAAGGTAAAAAGAAAAGAATTCTGCGAGGTCCTGTCACGTGTGAGATTCCCACATGGATTTGCTTCCAACCCTGAAAGGAGAGTTAGTGCAGATGGAAACAAGGTACAAGGGTTGAAAACTCATGACTACCACGTCCTACTTCAAAGGGTTTTACCTGTTATCCTTAGAGGATTGGGCTGCCCTGACTTATACAGAGCAATTGCAGAGTTGGGACAATTCTTCAGGGAACTCTGTAGTAGAAATATCAGGATAGATGCTTTGGAGCGTCTTAGAGACAAGATACCAACTATCCTATGCGACCTTGAGAAGATATTTTCTCCAGCCTTCTTTGATGTGATGGTGCATTTGGCTGTTCATCTACCTGATGAGGCACTACTTAGAGGTCCAGTACAGTATGGCTGGATGTACCCTATTGAAAGGCGGCTAGGCACTTTCAAGGGCTATGTTAGGAACAGAGCTACACCCGAGGGTTCCATTGCAGAGGCCTACATTGCTACAGAAGCGTTGACATTCTGCTCAAAATACATTGAAACAGCTGATCAGCTTAGCAAAGAGGTGGGTGAAGACAATCCCGGGCTCAATGTTTTGGATTATTCTTTTCGAGTTACAGGGAAGAGTCGACAAGAGGACAAACCTAAAGATTTGGACAAAATGGTTTGGTATGTGTTGAATAACTGTCCTGAGATACTACCTTATATCAAGTAAGTGCAGTACTGCAGCTTATACAGCGTAATCTACTAAACTTGCAGCACATTCTTATATATTTAGCTGTTTGACGCGATCACTATGTTGTGCAGCATGTACAAAGAGGAGTTACTGCCGCAAAATCCAAGAAACATTGACAAACTAGTTATGGCGGGATTTGCGAAATGGTTGAAGAACCATGTAAGCTTTTGAAGTGCACTATTAGTTTTTTTAATATATTGAGTACATAAGATGATCAGCTTGTCTATTTTCTAAACATAGGTTAAGAAGATGTGGGAGGATGGGCACGCAGTTGATGATGCCCTTTACTCACTAGCAATGGGTCCTGATACTCGGGTAAGACATTATGAATCTTGCGTTGTTGGAGATGTGCGCTACAACACCCTTGCACGAGACGAAGGCAAGAAGACACAAAACAGTGCCATCATGAGCATGGATACGTATGACAAAGAGACAACTGAAATGTATGCTAACATAACAGACATTGTTCAGTTGCATTATATCTCCAGTATCGAGGATCATCGGTGTGTGGTTCTGTTGTGCTCTCGTTGGTATAACCTGTTTTCCAGGATCGCAAAACCCAGAGTTTATGATTATTTCAAATCCATCAATGTCAAGGCGGCGTACCAGACCAACGAGCCTTTTATTTTGGCAAATCAAGCAACACGGATATTTTTCTTGGAAGACACATTTGCACGTAGCGATGACTGGAGAGTATTGCAAAGTTTTGAGCAGAGGAATTCATTTAATGAAGTTGCACAACAAGATGATGCTTACACTGCTCCTGATGTACAAGATAACACAGATGTTCCTAATATCTTTGAGAACCATCACGTCAATGACGCCGGCGAAAAGATTGCCTGTCATGCTGTGGATATACAAGAGTTGATCAAGAAGAAGCCAATGTTCGAGGACGTTGAGGACGAAGAAGAATATGACACCGTGGGGAATTACGATTCAGACTGATACACATGGTGAAGATGTTGACGCTGCTGCTGCGGATGATGATTACATTGCTTTTGTCGTATTTGCCTGTCAGAAGACGTTTTTTATCTACTATGTGAAATTGTGTTTTCTATGACAACTGAAACTTGATGAACATGTTGTTTAGTATTTTGCTGTGAGAACATCACTTGTTATGTATGCTGATTTGTGTTTCCGTTAATAGAAATCATTAGATGTTCACAACACTACGCCCAGCCTGCTACACAGGTTTCATTCATTACTAGTTTCAGCAAAGTGCTCATGTCTTAGCCACTGAATACATCACGAGTGCTACATACATTGCAAAAAAGAGACAATCATCCTACAGAGCACATCAATTTTGCCCATTATCTTCACAAGCTCTTTCATCTCCTCATTGCTATCAAGGTCGTTCATCAGCTGTTGCTTGGCCATGATCAGAGGAACTGCATCTTTAACCTTCTGCTCTGCATCTTCCTCTTCTGTCGTTCCTTCAGTTACTTCTCCAACACCCCAACCTGCTGGTATTGGGATTCCTCGGCTAACCAAATAATCAGCGTAGTTGCATTCCCCCACATCAGCAACTAACCAGAAATACAAATCACGCGAATCTTCCCTTTTTTGCACGAATTAAATTGGAAGATCATCAACCAAACTATTAAAAAAATTAGCAACTGAAAGCAGCAGAACAACACTTAAACATATTATTACCCCATGATTCGGGCATTTGTAGAAGACTCGGCCAGGGTTGCGGATTGTGGTTGAGACTCGACGGATGACTCTGCGTGATTTGCAGCAGTGGCATCACACCAACGGCAGCAGGTTGCGATGAGCAATTGACTATGGTGCGCGTGCCGGCGGGGGTGTGATGAGAACCACAGGCGATGGTACGGGTGGCGACTTGACGCATATCTAGTTGTTGCCTGCTGAAGAGCAGGTGGACGAGCAGCCAGCGGACATGGTTGCTGCGGCCAGAGCTTCTGATGCTAGGCAGAGTAAGTAGAGAAGAGGAGAAGCGAACGTTGGATATCTTAGTTTCATTACTTGCAGAGTAGCATAGCACCATATATATTCATAGTCTAGGTTTGGATTCGAACCAGCTACAGGAGCACGTCTTTCTTTTTTCTAAAACTCGGCAACGTCTCTTTACTGGTACACTAGCTTGTTCTGTACGCCTTCCCAAGTCTCTGATTTTCTTTCCCTTTTTTGCGAGGAAGGAAGGAGGACAAAATTGAGAGTTCCTTGGACCCGAACCCAAGACCTCTCGGTTGAAAACCAAGGGTGCTAGTCACTTATGTGGCGAACGTTCCCTGTGAGGAGGACGGCAGACGAAGCATTTTCCTCGCAGTTTTCTTCCTATATATAAAAAAGTATGCTACTTGGTGTCCGCTTAGTCAAAAAACGATTGTGCCAACCTTGACCGTTCGATTGACATTCAACGTCTGTCGCGTTTCTTCAGTCTCTTCTTCCTCGAGCCGCCAAAGCCAAACCAGCGCCGGCGGGACCGCCTGCTCCCGCCTCCCACGGCTGGTTGTGATCTTCCCCGGCTCCTGTTCGTTCCCGTCCGAGGCCTCACCATCGTCCTCCACGCTCGCCGCGGCGCCGCCCTCTGGTGTTGTCAACATGGTCAACAACCGAGAGGAATAAGGAGATGATTGTACATGGTGAGGATGACATTAGGGACCCAGCACCGCGCGCAGTAATTTTGTTTTTTTGAGACGGAGAAGGGTATCAACTGGGTTGTGCGGGACCCATGGCCCGTCTAGCCCAGGCTTTTATTTCATATGTTTAGCACATGACCAGCCCAGTTTGTTTTTTTCCTTTCTGAAAAATGGCTAGCCAGCTATTTTGTTTTTTGCAGAATAACCAACATAGGCCTACTTGCTTTTCTATGCCCTGCTGGGCCGGAAATCTTTCAAGACAAGGAGGGATGCATTTTGCCCAAAAATGGCCTATAAGTAATAAGAAATGGGCTATAAGTAATAATAAATGGGCTATAAGTAATAATAAATGGGCTGTAAAATGAAAAAAATACAGCAAAGAGGCAATTAGTTCCTAAATACTGTTTTCTTCCGGATTTTGATATTTTAAATTTCATTGTTTTTGTGCGGGTAAAATTTCAATGAACTTAAATTAAGGTATATTTAGATTTAAAATTAATTTGAATCCGGCTAGAAATTTTGGGCTGTATGCTGTTTGGGACAGATTTGGAGGCTGACTTGTGGGTCTACTAGGTTAACGTGTACTTTGGCTTTGTCAACTTAGTCCACAAACGATTCTAGCAGCAGTGACCGTTGGATGTTAATCCAACGGCCGTGCTGCTTCTTCAATATATGATCTTCTTGCTCCAGCCGCCCAAACCAGCTCCGGTGGGACTGCCTGCTCCCGCCTCTCGTGGCCGGCTGTGCTACTGCACAGGCCGCACCGCCCCACCCTACTTCATTGCTGGCCAGGCCATTCCTCTACTCACCCACACATCCTGTTATTTTCCGGCGACGGCAACCGGACCAGTAAACCCTCGTACTCCCCACCGCGTGGGAAACCATTGCTGAGTCTTCCCCAGCTCCATGTCGTTCCCTTCCTAGGCCTCGCTGTCGTCCACCGCCATGGTGCTCTCGGCACGGCTAGGTCAACGTGGTCAACGAATGACATCCATCGGTCGTGGACTGTACGCGCAAAATAATGATTCCTCCACCTGTCAGCTAGGACCCACCGGAAGGGCCTCTGTATTTCGCAAAAAAAGTTCCCCCCGCTGACATGTCGGACCCACCAGCTATGTCTTCGCACACAAGGAAGTGCCTCCTTATTATGCACAAAAAAATGAATACCCACCCTGCTAGATGGGACCCACCATAGTGGGAGGATGACTTGTGGGCCAACTAAGTTGACGGGGACGGAGGGCTTTGTCAACTTAGTCAACATGAACGATTCTAGCTCCAGTGGCCGTACGATGTCCATCCAACGGCCATAGTGCTTCTTCAACCTCTGGTCTTCTTGCTCCAGCCGCCCAAAGCAGCGCCGGTCGTGCCGCGTGCTCCTGCCTCTCGTGGCCGGCTGTGATGCCGCGGAGGCCTCACCGCCCCCTACTACTCCCACCGCTGGCCCAGGGTATCCCTCTACTCACCCACACCCCCTGTTATTCAGCGGCAATGGCAGCCTCACGCTGCAGCCGAACCAGTGAACCCTCGTACTCCTCTCCGCGCGGGCTACCATTGTTGCGTCTTCCCCGGCTCCGCGTTGTCCCCTTCCTAGGCCTCGCCGTCATCCAGACAACCGCCCTGGTGCTCTCGGCGCGACGTGGTCAACGTGGTCAACGACCGACTTCCATCGGAAGAGTACTGTACATGGAGAGGCTGACAGCTGGGTCCAGGCGGCCGCAAGGAAGTGCCTCCTTATTACGTGCAAAATAATTATTCCTCCACCTGACAGCAGGGACCCACCGGACGGTCCACCTTATTTCGTGAAAAAAACGTTTCCCCGTGACTGCTGGGACCCACCGGATGGGCCAACGTATTTCGTGAAAAAAACGTTCCCCGCGCTCTCAGCTCGGACCCACCGGAAGTGCCTCCTTATTACGCACAGAAAAATGAATACTCCCCTTGCTAGCTGGGACCCACCATGGTGGGAGGCTGACTTGTGGGCCTACTAAGTTGACTGGGACGGGGGCCTTTGTCAATTTTAGTCAATATGAACGATTCTAGCTCCAGTGACCGTACGATGTCCATCCAACGGCCGTAGTGCTTCTTCAACCTCTGGTCTTCTTGCTCCAGCCGCCCAAAGCAGCGCCGGTCGTGCCGCATGCTCCTGCCTCCTGTGGCCGGCTGTGCTGCCGCCGAGGCCTCACCGCCTCCTACTATTCCCACCGCTGGCCAGGCCCTGCGGCGACGGCATCCTCACACCGCAGCCGAACCAGTGAACCCTCGTACTCCTCTCCGCGCGGGCTTCCACTGTCGCGTCTTTCCCGGCTCCCCGTCGTCCCCTTCCTAGGCCTCGCCGTCGTCCACCGCCCTGGTGCTCTCGGCGCGGCATGGTCAACATGGTCAAGGAACGACTTCCATCGGACGTGGACTGTACGTGGAGAGGCTGACAGCTGGGTCGACGGCCGCAGCAAGGAAGTGCCACCTTATTACGCGGAAAATAATGATTCCTCCACCTGACACCTGGGACCCACCGGACGGGCCATTGTATTTTGCGAAAAAAATGTTTCCCCCTGACCGCTGACCGCTGGGACCCACCAGCAACACCTTCGCACGCAAGGAAGTGCGTCCGAGCAAAAAAAAGATTCGCCCCCCTGACTGCTGGGACCCACCGGCTACATCTTCGCACGCAAGGAAGTGCGTCCGGGCAAAAAAACACCAAAACTATTCGCCCCCTGACTACTGGGACCCACCAGCTACATCTTCGCACGCAGGGAAGTGCCTGACAGTCGGGACCCACCTGGTCAAAGCGTACGTTGCGTTGTCATTCTGGTCGCGAACGTGTACGTACATATATACTGGAGGATGTAGAGGCGCGCATGTGTCGTAGTAGAGGCGCGCACGTAGCATGTACACGTACATACAGTGGCGAGGGTGCAAAAAAGAAAATACGGCCACATACGTACATACGGGCAGGATCTCTAACGCTTATCACGCATACGTACATGGCTGGGTCGGAACGGAGAAACAGCGTCGTCGTCATGTTCATGGGGAGCCAACCGGCTGGGTCGGAATGGCATGTGTGGTCGTATTCATCGGGAGGGCTTGGACGGAACAGGTGATGGAAACGAGGCCTGGCGTACTGCACTACGGAGGAAACGGCCTTGTGTTCGACCGACCACGTTCAAAACGGGGTCCTGTTGATCGGGAGGGGCCCGGCGTACCGCAAAACGGAGGAAACGGACCTCCTACGGTCGAAACAGGGGTCCTATTGATCGGGAGGGGTGTGGCGTACCGCAAATCGGAGGAAACGAACCTCCTACGGTCGAAACGGGGGTCCTGTTGATCGGGAGGGGTGTGGTGTACCCCAAAACGGACAAAACGGACCTCCTACGGTCGAAACGGGGGTCATGTTGATTGGGAGGGGTGTGGCGTACCGCAAAACGGACAAAACGGACATCCTACGGTCGAAACGGGGGTCCTGTTCATCGGGAGGGGTGTGGCGTACCGCAAAACGGGACTCCACGGGATACTGTTCATCTCCACCGTCGACCTCCTCCAGCCTCCACAGGCTATCGTCGACCTCCTCCAGCCTCCACGGGCTCCTGTTGATCCAGCCTCCACCGCGCGCTACTCCACCGGCTATGTTCAACCACCCCTCCACGGGCACCCTCCACCATCTACTGTTCATCCAGCCCTCCACACCACGGGGTCCTGTTCAACCACCCCTCCATGGCCACCCCTCCACCGTCTACTGTTCATCCAGCCCTCCACACCACGGGTTCCTGTTCATCCAGAGGCAATGCCACCGCTCACTGTTCATCCACCCCCCCGGCAACGCTCACTCTTCATCCCAGAGGCAGCATCGATCGGCTTCAGTTAGCAGCAGTAGCAAAGGAATCGCTCCATCGGGTTCAGTTAACAGCCATCGATCGATCGCTCGGGTTCAGTAACGCGTAGCCCGCAGTGCAATCTCTCGGTTTTAGTTAGAGCCCAACACCTCGCTCGGCTTCAGTTAGAGCCAACGCCTCACACACACGCACGTACGTACGAGAGAAACGCGCATCGCTCTGCCCCGACCTCCCACCGTAATCGGCAACTCCCCGAAATTTTCCTCCCCTCGCTTCTACCACGGTTTTTTCCGTCATGGACGCCCCAAAGAATGTCATGCAGCTGCGTCTCCGGCCCGCCCAGGTCGAAAAGCCCATTTTCTGTCATGATTTTTTGTCATAGAAGTAGGAGCCCACCACATCTATGATGATACCGGGTTTTGTCACAATTATCATCATAGAAGTGTCATATGTATGACAGGAAAAAAATTCGTTCAGCCCAAAATGTCACAGATGTGTCTTTTTTGTAGTGTAGGTTGTGAAGGACCTATATTTCTGCCATGCGATCTACTCCCAAATAATTCTCACAAATTCTTTTCATAATATGTGCCCCAAATATGTCCAAATCTTTCCTTGCCTTGTTCAAAAATAATTTAGCAATGTTCCTTATTCAATTATGTCCAGAGTGGCACTTTGTGAAGGAAGTGGCATCTATCTCTTCTTCATTGCTCCAAAAATATTTGGGCATTCTTTCATATCCAAATCATTGCCACATGACAAAATTCAGCTCCATTTGCCTAGTTAATCTTCCTCAGCAAATTTCCAATGTTTCTGTTCAGATAGAAGCTTTGTTAAGGAAGTACTAGCTAGATTTATCTAAATGGGTCGAAATGCAAGATCCTTCATATGCTGAAATAATCACTCTCCACATAATTCTAGCTCCATCCAACAATCTATGTGAGCACACCTTGAAATCTCAGTTTCTGACAATATTTTTAGTTTGTGAAGCAACTATATTTTATATTGCTTCATTGTTGTTGAAAATTTACCAGAGCATGCTCCTACCCGTATAACTTATCTCAACCAAATTTGGACTCATTTCTTCAAGCCAATCTCCCTCTATAATTTCCTCAAGTCTCTGGACAGAGAAGACCACTGTCAAGGAAGTATCATTTTGGCATGTCCAAATGATATGAAATTTTTACAACATCTTCTTATGGCCATATCACCATGATCTACCAAGTTTCATCTTAATTCATCACTTCATGTAAGTGCATCATCCATTTCCATTTTCTGGACAAGGAGATGAGAGTTGTGATTGGGTACTTGATAGATGTTGATGATGCCTCCCCGGTAACGGCGCCAGAAATTCTTCCTGTTGGCTTGTATCTGTGTTGGTATTTCCCCGAAGAGGAGAGGATGATGCAGCACAGCAAAGATAAGTATTTCCCTCAATTATCAAACCAAGGTTATCTATCCGGTAGGAGAACCAAGCAACACTATGTAAAGAACACTTGCACACAAACAACAAATACTTGCAACTCAATGCGTAAGAGGGGTTGTCAATCCGTCAACGGTATTGAGATAGATTAAATTATTGGAGATTTGATAAATAGATCTAACAAAAACACAAAATAAACTTAATAATAGAAAATTGCAGCAAGGTATTTTTGGTTTTAATATGATAGGAAAATAAACCCCGGGGCCATAGTTTTCACCAGAGGCTTCTCTCAAGAAATTAGCATACAGTGGGTAAACAAATTACTGTTCGGCAATTGATAGAAAAGCGAATAATCATGATGATATTCAAGGCAATGATCATGTATACTACGTTTGCGAGTTCATTCACCACTCGACTTCTGAACGGGGCTTATCTTCAGAACAATTTGAAGTACGTAAACAATATTCACAATTATATGTATACCACTCGACTGATATGAGTTTCATTCATATATATACCCCCTTCTTTAAACTAAATCTAGCGAAAGTGAGATGAACTCCTACCAAATGATCACATACGAGGAATCCAAGAGGAATTGGCAGGATTTCTTTGTTAAGCACATCTTACCTACAGACGTTGAATACCATCGGGAATTACAATGCGATCTTGCTAGATGTTAGGGATCGTAAGAGATGTTATATTGTATATATGCATGATCATGCACTATATGTAGTAGCATGGAATAGATATACAAAAACTTATTGTTCGACCAAGCACAGAGAAAGAGAGGTCACTTCTCTCTATATATGTTCATGACTATGTTTTGTACTTAATGGTTCCTTCATTGATATATGTAGTAGCTAGCGTCGAGTTGAATGGAAAATATAAAATAAAAATGAAACCCTAAATATAAAAGAATTGAAGGGTAAACACACAAAAAATGGGGAAACACAACATCAAACCCCTAAACCCTCCAAAACCCATAACCCCTCCTTAAAAAACAAGCGCGGAGCTTGCCAGGTGCTGAGGCGTGGCTGCCTTTTAGTCCCGGTTGGTGTCACGAACCGGGACTAAAGGTCCGCCTGCCTCGGCGTCCCACAGCAGCCACGTGGAGAACCATTAGTCCCAGTTCTTACACGTCCGGGACAAAAAGTGGGGGGCTTTAGTCCGGTTGGTTCCCGGTTGCAGAATTGGGACTAAAGGCCCTCTGGAATCGAGACCGATAGCTCGTTTCCTACTAATGATTATTTAAAGAGGTGACGGGTGAAACGATGATACCATCCCAAGTTTCAACTTTTTCAGAGTTCATTTGTAGTGGTTTTCAATTTCAGGGTCATTTAGCTCAAAACAAATCTGTAAATGCATGAAAAATAGCAAATGATGTCAAAAAGGGTTGAAAGTTGATGACGTGACTTTGAATGGTGCATACTGAATGCAAAAAAAGTCTGGAGTTGTAATAAGTTTAAATAAAATGATGTGTGGATGTAACAGATGAGTTTTCGTCTGAAACCCTGATACTTCGAAAGAGATTGTCCAGTTTGTACACAAAGTGCATCCAATTTTTGCCGTAACCCTCTCTACTTTTTCGCACATGCTATGTGGGTGAGTTGATGATACCATCACAAGTTTCAACCTTTTCAGAGTTCATTTATAGTGCTTTTCAATTTCAGGGTGATTTAGCTCAAAACAAATCTGTAAATGCATGAAAAATAGCAAATGATGTCAGAAAGGGTTGAAAGTGATGACGTGGCTTTGAATGGTGCATACTTAACGCAAAAAAGTATGTTGTTGTAATAAGTTTAAAAAAATGAAGTGCGAGTGTAACAGATGAGTTTTCGTCCGAAACTGTGATACTTCGAAAGAGATTGTCCAGTTTGTACACGACATGCATCTAGTTTTTGCCGTAACCATCTCTACTTTTTATCACATTCTATGTGGGTGAAATGATGATACCATCACAATTTTCAACCTTTTCAGAGTTCATTTGTAGTGCTTTTCAATTTCAGGGTCATTTAGCTCAAAACAAATTTGTAAATGCATGAAAAATAGCAAATGATGTCAGAAAGGGTTGAAAGTTGATGATGTGGCTTTGAATGGTGCATACTGAACGCAAAAAAAAATCTGGAGTCGTAATAAGTTTAAAAAAATGAAGTGCCGGTGTAACAGATTAGTTTTCGTCCGAAACCCTCATACTTCGAAAGAGCTTGTCCAGTTTGTACACGAAGTGCATCCAGTTTTTTTCGTAACCCTCTCTACTTTTTTGCACATGCTATGTGGGTGAAATGATGATACCATACCAAGTTTGAACCTTTTCAGAGTTTATTTGTAGTATTTTTCAATTTCAGGGTCATTTAGCTCAAAACAAATCTATAAATGTATGAAAAATATCAAATGATGTCAGAAAGGGTTGAAAGTTGATAACGTGGCTTTGAATGGTGCATACTGAACGCAAAAAAAGTCTAGAGTTGTAATAAGTTTAAAAAAAGAAGTGTCGATGTAATAGATGAGTTTTCGTCCGAAACCTTGATACTTCAAAAGAGATTGTCCAGTTTGTACACGAAGTGTATCCAATTTTTGCCGTAACCCTCTCTACTTTTTCACACATTCTATATGGGTGAAATGATGATACCATATCAAATTTCAACCTTTTCAGAGTTCATTTGTAGTGCTTTTCAATTTCAGGGTCATTTAGCACAAAACAAATTTGTAAATGCATGAAAAATAACAAATGATGTCAGAAAGGATTGAATGTTGATGATGTGGCTTTGAATGATGCATACTAAATGCAGAAAAAGTCTGGAGTTGTAATAAGTTTAAAAAAATGAAGTGCCGGTGTAACAGATGAGTTTTCATCCGTGTAAACATGTAAAATTATATATCAAAAATACATTGATCATCAATGATCTTTTTGTGTAGAATCTGAATTGTCAATAGGAATCGGCCACAGATCCTACACATAGAGTTCAGTGAAGACCAAGTGGTTGTGATAGTTTGAGAAGTAACATATTTCAAGTGGTAAAAACCCGATTAGCGGAGTGAGGTGGGACTAAACAACCGTTGTAACTAAAAAACTGTAGTACCGATTTGTGGCATGAACCGGTACTAAAGGGACTGGTGGGGCCCCAGCATGTCAACAGCTTGCCACAGCCTGTTTAGTACCGGTTCGTGGCATGAACCGATACTAAAGGTTCGTCACGAACCGGTACTAATGAGCTATGCCCGCCTAGTGAAAGCACAAGTGCTCCCTAGGTGGTTTTGGTAATTAATGTCAACATATCTCTTGTTGGACTAACACTTTTATCTAGTATTTTTCAGACAAGTTCAACAGTGGAGTGGCATGGACTAAAGGATGTGGGAACTCCTTCAAGATGCTAAGGACAAAGGATTGGCTCAAGCTTCAAGCTCAAGACACTTCATTTTACATTTTAGTGATCCAAGATCACATTGAGTCTATAGGAAAAGCCAATACTATCAAGGAGGGATGAGGTGTTGCTTAATGAGCCTCTTGCTTCATGTGCTTAGTGATATGCTCCAAAACCCTCAGCTACTTTCTCACATCCACAAATGACCTAAACCCAAAGCCAAAATCGGCCATATCGATTTTCTATCCGGTGCCACCGAGTTTGGATGTCTTAGCCACTGCCACAAACCCTAGGCAAATCGGTCCTACCGATAGGGATCTCGGTCTCACCGAGATGGGATTGTAATCTCTCTGTGTATGTCCATTATCAAAATCGGTCTCACTGAGTTTGAGCAATCGGTCCTACCGAGATTACAATGCAAACTCTCTGGTTAACTTATTACCAAAATCGGTCCCACCGAGTTTGAGTAATCGGTCCCACCGAGTTTGCCTGACCAACTCTCTGGTTAGCTAATTACCAAAATCGGTCTCACCGAGATTACGTTATGCCCTAACCCTAACTAGATCGGTCCGACCGAGTTGCATTTCGGTCCCACCGAAAATCCTAACGGTCACTAGGTTTACTAAATCGGTCCGACCGAGTCTGTTGAATCGGTCCCACCAAGTTTAGTAAATTGTGTGTAACGGTTAGATTTTGTGTGGAGGCTATATATACCCCTCCACCTCCTCTTCATTCGTGGAGAGAGCCATCAGAACAAGCCTACACTTCCAGCATCCTATTTCTGAGAGAGAACTACCTACTGATGTGTTGAGGCCAAGATATTCCATTCCTACCATATGAATCTTGATCTCTAGCCTTCCCCAAGTTGCTTTCCACTCAAATCTTCTTTCCACCAGATCCAAATCCTATGGGAGAGAGTTGAGTGTTGGCGAGACTATCATTTGAAGCACAAGAGCAAGGAGTTCATCATCAATGCACCATTTGTCACTTCTTGGAGAGTGGTGTCTCCTAGATTGGCTAGGTGTCACTTGGGATCCTCCGACAAAGATTGTGGAGTTGAACCAAGAAGTTTGTAAGGGCAAGGAGATCGCCTACTTCGTGAAGATCTATCGCTAGTGAGGCAAGTCCTTCGTGGGCGACGACCATGGTGGGATAGACAAGGTTGCTTCTTCGTGGACCCTTCTTGGGTGGAGCCCTCCGTGGACTCGCGCAATCGTTACCCTTCGTGGGTTAAAGTCTCCATCAACGTGGATGTACGATAGCACCACCTATCGGAACCACGCCAAAAACATCCATGTCTCCAATTGCGTTTGAATCCTCCAAAACCCTTCCTTTACATTCTTGCAAGTTGCATGCTTTACTTTCCGCTGCTCATATACTCTTTGCATGCTTGCTTGCTATGTGTTGTGAATATTAAATTTGTGCCTAAACTCCACTTAAACTTAAAAAGGTTAAAAACTGCAACTTTGGTACTTAGTGTCTAATCACCCCCCCCCCCCTCTAGACACCTCTTCTCAAGGTCCTACACCTAGCCGTTTGAACCGACACTAATGATCACATTAGTGCCGGTTCAGCTACAAACCGGGACTAATGTGCATCACATTAGGCCCTTTTTCTACTAGTGACAACGACTAATGGTGCACTCAGAAAAGATGAAAGGAAAAGGAAAATAGTAAAACAATGGGACATTATTTGTTGTTCTGCCTGGCGATCTCCTGACGTCCGCATTTCCCTGCTTCGTCGTTCATCCTCAAATTTGGAGTTGTCATGTGGTTGGCGTGTGTGGCCGACTATTTGATGGGGTCTTCCTGTGACTTCATGGGTTGTTGAAGTGAGGGTATCGTTGATGGATGTCAATGGCAAAGTTGAAGTTGCTTGCTCAAGGAGGAGTGAGGGAGTCCTGGACTAGGGGGTGTCCGGATAGCCGAACTATCATCATTGGCCGGACTCCAAGACTATGAAGATACAAGATTGAAGACTTCGTCCCGTGTCCGGATGGGACTTTCCTTGGCGTGGAAGGCGAGCTTGGCGATACGGATATGTAGATCTCCTACCATTGTAACCGACTCTGTCTAACCCTAGCCCTCTCCGGTGTCTATATAAACCGGATCGCTTTAGTCCGTAGGACGAACAACAATCATACCATAGGCTAGCTTCTAGGGTTTTAGCCTCCTTGATCTCGTGGTAGATCTACTCTTGTAACACCCATCATCAATATTAATCAAGCAGGACGTAGGGTTTTACCTCCATCAAGAGGGCCGGAACCTGGGTAAAACATCATGTCCCTTGTATCATGTTACCATCCGCCTAGACGCACAGTTCGGGACCCCCTACCCGAGATCCGCCGGTTTTGACACCGACATTGGTGCTTTCATTGAGAGTTCCTCTATGTCGTCACCGATAGGCTCGATGGCTTCTTCGATCATCAACAACGACGCAGTCCAGGGTGAGACCTTCCTCCCCGGACAGATCTTCATATTCGGCGGCTTTGCACTGCGGGCCAATTCGCTTGGCCATCTGGAGCAGATCGAAAGCTACGCCCCTGGCCGTCAGGTTAGATTTGGAAGTTTGAACTTCACGGCTGACATCCACGGGGACTTGATCTTCAATGGATTCGATCCACAGCCAAGCGCGCCGCACTGTCACGACGGGCATGATTTAGCTCTGCAGCCGGACAGTACCCTGGAGGCCACACTCGAGTCCGCTCCAATCTTTAGTTTGGAGCCGGCTGCGCAGATCGAGGACGGGTGGCTAGACACCACCTCGGGGGCTGCAACCTCTACGGAGATAGAGCCGAACACTGATCTTGTCCCTCATGAAGCTCGTGACTCCGAGGTGCCGGACTCCTCGCCGGACTCCGAACCTCCCGCGCCCCCTCCGATCGAATCCGATTGGGCGCCGATCATGGAGTTCACCGCGGCGGACATCTTTCAACACTCACCCTGGCTGGACTGCGGTCAGGACGGTTGGGATGCGGACGACGAAGAAATTCAAAGCCCACCCACCACCCACTTAGTAGCCACTGTCGACGATCTAACCGACATGCTAGACTACGACTCCGAAGACATCGACGGTATGGACGATGATGCCGGAGATGACCAAGAACCAGCGCCTACCGGGCACTGGAAAGCCACCTCATCATATGACATATACATGGTGGATATCCCAAAGGATGGGAATGGCGAAGGAACAGCGGAGGATGACCCCTCCAAGAAACAGCCCAAGCGTCGGCGTCAGCGGCGCCACTCTAAATCCCGCCACAGCAAGAATGAAGATTCCGGCACCGGAGATAATAACACCCCAGACAGTGCCGAAGACAACCCCCTCCAGCAAGATTCAGCACAGGAGGACGGAGATGCCAGCCCTTATGAGAGAGCGGCAGAAGAAGAGGTAGAGGACTACATGCCTCCCTCCGGAGATGAGGCAAGCCTCGACGACGACGAATTCGTCGTGCCTGAGGATCCCGTCGAACAAGAGCGTTTTAAACGCAGGCTTATGGCCACGACAAATAGCCTCAAGAAAAAGCAGCAACAACTTAGAGCTGATCAAGATCTGCTAGCCGACAGATGGACTGAAGTCCTCGCGGCCGAAGAGCATGAGCTCGAACGTCCCTCCAAAAGCTACCCTAAACGCAAGCTGCTCCCCCGATTAGAGGAGGAGGCGTATGAACCTGCATCACCAGCAGACAATACGGCTGACCGACCACCCCGTGGTCACGACAGAGAGGCCTCTAGGCCCTTCACTAGAACCGTACCCCGACATCGCTTGAAAAGCACAAGGCCACAGGGGAACGCTCCGGACTGGCGAGATATATTGGAGGATAAGGCAAGACAATCAAGATCGATCTATGGATCACGTGGGAGCCACATGATACGTGACGACAACCGTCGCGCCGGACACAGTAAGTCCGGCCGGGCCGAACAAAATAGACAAAGCTCTTTTGAGCTCCGTCGTGATATCGCCTAGTACAGAGGCGCCGCACACCCACTATGCTTCACAAATGGATCATCAAATCCCCGAAGGGTTTAAACCCGTGAATATTGAATCTTACGATGGCACAACAGACCCCGTGGTTTGGATCAAAGACTATCTCCTCCACATCCACATGGCCCGCGGTGACGATCTTCACGCCATCAAATATCTCCCACTCAAACTTAAAGGACCAGCCCGGCATTGGCTTAACAGCTTGCCAGCAGAGTCAATCGGGAGTTGGGAAGACCTGGAAGCCGCATTCCTCGATAACTTCCAAGGCACGTATGTGCGACCACCAGACGCTGATGACCTAAGCCACATAATTCAGCAGCCAGACGAATTGGCCAGACAATTCTGGACATGGTTCTTAACCAAGAAAAACCAAATCGTCAACTGTCCGGATGCGGAGGCCCTCGCGGCCTTCAAGCATAACATCCGCGATGAGTGGCTTGCCCGGCACCTGGGACAGGAAAAGCCGAAATCCATGGCAGCCCTCACATCACTCATGACCCGCTTCTGCGCGGGTGAGGACAGCTGGCTAGCACGCAGCAACAACCTCAGCAAAAATTCTGGCAGTCCGGATATCAAGGACCGTAATGGCAGGTCGCGTCGCAACAAAAAAAAACTGCCGCATTAACGGCGATAATAGTGAAGATATGGCAATCAATGCCGGATTCAGAGGCTCTAAACCCGGTCAGCGGAAAAAGCCATTCAAAAGAACTACTCCGGGTCCGTCCAATTTGGACCGAATACTCGACCGCTCGTGCCAGATACACGGCACCCCCGAAAAACCAGCCAACCACACCAACAGGGACTGTTGGGTATTCAAGCAGGCAGGCAAGTTAATTGCCGAAAACAATGACAAGGGGCTGCATAGCGATGACGAGGAAGAGACCCGACCGCCGAACAATAGAGGACAGAAGGGTTTCCCCCCACAAGTGCGGACGGTGAACATGATATACGCAACACACATACCCAAAAGGGAGCGGAAGCGTGCACTCAGGGATGTATACGCGATGGAGCCAGTTGCCCCGAAGTTCAATCCATGGTCCTCCTGCCCGATCACTTTTGACCGAAGGGACCACCCCACCAGCATCCGCCACGGCGGATTCGCCGCATTGGTTTTAGACCCAATCGTCGATGGATTTCACCTCACCAGAGTCCTGATGGACGGCGGCAGCAGCCTGAACCTGCTTTATCAGGATACAGTGCGCAAAATGGGCATAGACCCCTCAAGGATTAAACCAACCAAGACAACCTTTAAAGGCGTCATACCAGGTGTAGAAGCCAATTGTACAGGCTCAGTTACACTGGAAGTGGTCTTCGGATCCCCGGATAACTTCCGAAGCGAGGAGTTAATCTTCGACATAGTTCCGTTCCGCAGCGGCTATCATGCTCTGCTCGGACGTACCGCGTTTGCAAAGTTCAACGCGGTGCCGCACTACGCATACCTCAAGCTCAAGATGCCAGGCCCTCGAGGAGTCATCACGGTCAACGGAAACACTGAACGCTCTCTCCGAACGGAGGAACATACAGCGGCTCTCGCGGCAGAAGTACAGTGCAGCCTCTT
The DNA here is from genome assembly GCF_018294505.1 of Triticum aestivum. Lineage (NCBI taxonomy): Eukaryota > Viridiplantae > Streptophyta > Magnoliopsida > Poales > Poaceae > Triticum > Triticum aestivum. Next base: position 42,105,510 of record NC_057798.1, on the reverse strand, counting down.
AAGGCAATTCTCGAGTCCGGCCATTAAGCGACCGGACACGGCTAAACGCGCCCGGAGTAACCTACAACAAGACCACCTGGCACGTTCCGAGCACGCGTAGCAGTGCGGCCCCAACCCCAGCCCCTGCAAAATTTCAAGACAGGTCTTCCGCGTACACCATTACGCTCTGGAGATACCATGGGCATGGGGGGTGGGGCACGACCACGATAGGCCCAGAATGCGGCTTAACCACACCAGGGGCTCTCAAGTGTGTCGTTCTTTTTTTTCCTTTTTTTTACACAGGACTCCGTTCATCAGAGGCCTTGTTCGGCAGCAGACCTGCCGAACTCACGATGCAACAGCCAGGGAAGGAGAAAGGCTACAACGAATATCCAGGTGGTCTCCATTACGAGCATTAAATCTGTTTTATACACCATTCCGCAGCCTACCCCTGGAGGGGGACATGTTTAATAGTCCCATCCCTTGCTTATCGCACCATTTGTATCGTTCTGCATTCACAGCAGTTTTTCTTGAATAAGTAATGCAGCACCTTTTTGCTTCCAATTGCATTTCTTTCTTATACATATGTTCATTTATGACATGTTGCATCCGTACATTTTGGTACGGCTAAATACACCAGGGGCTTATGTTTCCCGCATCATGGTGTGATAAGTCCGAACACTTTCACAAGTGCGGCACCCCGAACTTATAGCATTATATGCATCGGCTCCGAATCATGTCTTGGGTCAATAGTTGGGTTTGCCCGGCTCCCATGTTTTGGTACCTTACGTTCCGTTGTATCGGCTAAGGTAGCACTGGGAGAACCACTGCGATTGCGCCCCAGTTGAGCTGGGCGAGCGCCTCAGTGGAGAAAGCTAAAACTGACCGTCATGATGAGGCGAGAGCCGGTCGCTGTTCGAGAGGTTTTTTGCGAGTCCCTAAAGACTTATGCCGCTTAGAGCGAGGAGCCGGCTTTGTCCGGCCCAGGCGTGGATAGCGCCCCAAATTCGGCCTTCCGAAGACTAGGGGCTTCGCCGAAATTTAAAATTATAGAATTCTATGGCTAAGTGAGAGTGTTCAAGCATTATAAGTCCGGTTGCCTTGTTCGTTGTGTTGAGCGCCTCCCTAGATGGACCCAAAAATGGGAACAAGAGTGCTCAAATTTATCCCGAACACCCCAGCACTCGTGGCATGGGGGCTGAAGCCGACGACTTGCCATCTCTCAGATTTGATAAACAGCCGCACAGAAGGTAATATTTTAAATTAACAAGCGTTGCTTAGCGCATATGAACTAAGTTTTCAGCGCACAGGATAACAAAATGCGAGTCTACTCAAATATTACATCTTTGGAGCACTCACCCGCAATAATGCGGGCACCCTTCAGGACACTCTTATAATACATCTCGGGCGTGCGATGCTCCTTGCCCTGCGGTGGCGCGTCCGTCACAAGCTTCTGAGCATCCATCTTGCCCCAGTGCACCTTTGCGCGGGCAAGGGCCCGACGGGCACCTTCAATACAGGCGGAGTGCTTGATGACTTCAACCCATGGACACGCATCCACCAGCCGCCGCACCAGGCCGAAGTAGCTCCCAGGCATGGCCTCCTTAGGCCACAGCCGAACTATGAGGCCCTTCATGGCCTGTTCGGCCACCTTGTGGAGCTCGACCAGCTGCTTCAGCTGGTCGCTAAGGGGCACCGGATGTCCGGCCTCAGCATACTGAGACCAGAAGACCTTCTCCGTCGAGCTCCCCTCCTCGGCCCTGTAGAAAGCGGCAGCATCGGACACGCTGCGGGGCAGATCTGCGAACGCTCCTGGAGAGCTCCGAATTCGGGTAAGTGATAGGTAATTCACACTCACATGCTTACTTTGCATGAAAAATGCCTTACCCGCCGCTATTTTCTTCAACGCCTCGACTTCCTGGAGGGCCTTATAGGCTTCTGCCTTAGCGGCTTTGGCACTCTCAAGAGCCGTTGCAAGCTCGGACTCTCGAGTCTTCGAGTCACGCTCCAAACTCTCGTGTTTTTCCACGAGAGCCTGGAGCTCTTGCCGTACCTCCGCCACCCGCGCCTCCTGCCTCTCTCGCTCGGTGCGCTCCGCGGCCGCATTACGTTCGGCCGCGGACACCGCCTCCTTCAGGGTCGCCACCTCGTTAGTGGCCCCTGCAATACCCATGTTATCCTTGTCATTCTTCTTGCAACCAAAATCCTTTTCTGTAAGGTACAATTTTAATAAGGTGTTACTCACCTTCCTTGTCCTCGAGCTGCTTCTTGGCACGGCCGAGCTCGTTCTCGGACCGCTCGAGGCTTTGCTTCAAAGTATTGACCTCCGCAGTCAGTGCGGCAGAGGTCAGCAGCGCAGCCTGCAATCCCATATTGGCATATTTTTTATGACTCCTGCTTATATCTTTTTAGATCCTCAGTCCGGCTTTTCTTTCCGAACACCGAACCGAGCATCAGGGGCTACTGTCTATGTGGTACTATTTTACATATATCAAAATTCTTACCTCAAAGCCTGTTAGAAGGCTGCTGCAGGCTTCGGTCAGCCCGCTCTTGGCGAGCTGAACCTTCTGAATCACCGCACTCATAACAATGCGGTGTTCCTCTTCGATGGAGGCGCCATTGAGCGCCTCCAGCAAGCTATCCGGCGCCTCCGGTTGGACGGAGGCTGCCGGCGTCATGGTCTTGCCCTTCTTACGAAGGGGCCGCTCGCCGGACTCCGGAGCCGCTATGGGTTCCGGGGCCGAGTCCGGTGCAAAGTCCGGGAGGTTGTTCTGCGACACCTCCGGGGCCTCCTCCTCCTGGTGGGTCCCTTGCCGGGATCCCACCTCGGCATCGTCCGCATCACGGGGGGTGGAGGCGGTCGGAAGAGAATCCATATCCGACGCACCTAAGGACCCGCTCGACGAAGCGGGAAGATCATCCTTGGGCGGACTGCAGGGTTGTATGCGGCATTAGAAAGACATTATGTGGAGAAAAGAAAAACCATGAAATTATTCGGGAGTCCGGATACTTATGATCTTGCCAGGGACTTGGCCCTTGGGGGCCAGTCCTCACCGTCATCACTGGGGTTGGCAGAGCAGTCCGGGGAAAGAGTTTTCCCCTTCTTGGACCCTTCAGCCTCCCTCGTTGGGGAGGCCTTCCTATTCTTCCCTCCCCCGCTGGGGGAGAGGCTTTCTTCTTCTCCTCCTCGCCTTTGTGAGTGGAGTCGGCCTCGGAGTCATCATCCGATAACACCTGAAAACGGGAACTCTTCCGAGTGCCCGTGGCCTTCTTCTTGGCCTTTTTCTCCGGCACCACGTGGGGTGCCGGAGCCAGCAGCACCGTTAAGCGGGCGTCCGCTGGGTCCTCTGGCAATGGGGCCGGACAGATAGTCTGTTCGGCCTTCGTCAGCCAGTCCTGTCAAAGGAAGGGAGTTTAGATCCCGCATAGAGTCAAACTATGGAAAACAAGCGTCCCGTAAAGGACAAAATCGCTTACCTCGTCAGCCGGACGCTGCGAGCTGAATCCGCGATCTTCGGTAGCGGATGCGGGAGCCTCGGCGCCCTTGAACAGCACCTTCCAGGCATCTTCGTACGTAGTGTCGAAGAGCCCGCTCAAAGTCTGGTGCTGCGCCGGATCGAACTCCCACATGTTGAAGCCCCGTCGTTGGCACGGGAGAATCCGGCGGATGAGCATGACCTGGACTACGTTGACAAGCTTGAGCTTCTTGTCCACTAGCTTTTGGATGCAGGCTTGGAGTCCGGTCAGCTCCTCCGAATCACCCCATGTCCGGCCGCTCTCTTTCCAGGAGGTGAGCCGTGTGGGGATGCCAGATCTGAATTCGGGGGCCGCTGCCCATTCGGGGTCACGCGGCTCGGTGATGTAGAACCACCCCGATTGCCACCCCTTAATGGTTTCCACGAAAGTGCCCTCAAGCCAAGTAACGTTGGACATCCTGCCCACCATGGCGCCTCCGCACTCCGCTTGGCTGCCCTTCACAACCTTCGGCTTGACACTGAAGGTCTTGAGCCACAAGCCGAAGTGGGGCTGGATGCAGAGGAAGGCCTCACACACGACGATAAACGCCGAGATGTTGAGGATGAAATTCGGGGCCAGATCATGGAAATCCAGGCCGTAGTAGAACATGAGCCCCCGGACAAAGGGATGGAGTGGGAAGCCCAGTCCACGGAGGAAATGGGGAAGAAATACTACCCTCTCATGGGGCCTGGGGGTGGGGATGAGCTCTCCCTCGTTGGGGAGCCGGTGCGCGATGTTGCTGGACAGATATCCGGCGCTGCGCAGCTTCTGGATGTGCCCCTCCGTGACGGAGGAGGCCATCCACTTGCCTCCCGCTCCGGACATAGTTGGAGAAGGTTGAGGTGAGATGTGCGGACTTGGGCGCTGGAGCTCGAGTTCGCGGAGATGGATAAGCCAAGGAGGAAGAAGGCGCAGGTAAAAGGGTTGGATCTTTATCCCCTTATATGGGCGGACAAAAACATGTGTCCCCACCGGCCTGATAAAACTCGCTTATCTCCCAAGCGCCGCAATCAATGGCGCGGTTGGGTTACCCACGTCCGTATTGATGGGAATCCCGGAATAAGGGGAACACGATCTCTGCTTCGACAAGACGTGCCAAGGAAACCGCTTCGCTAAACGCGCTGAGGTGGTACAATAAAAACAATTCGAGTAAAGGCTTGGTAGTGGTGTGACGTCACGCCACCAAATACGTCAGCAGATTGAACTTGTGTGAATATTATTCTCTCTACGGTGGTACGTGGAATTTATTTTGCAGAGCCGGACACTATCCTGGTGTTCACAATCTTCTATAAATTATTCGGAGGAGGAACCCGCCTTGCAATGCCGAAGACAATATGCGCGCCGGACTCGTCGTCATTGAAGCCTGGTTCAGGGGCTACTGAGGGAGTCCTGGACTAGGGGGTGTCCGGATAGCCGAACTATCATCATCGGCCGGACTCCAAGACTATGAAGATACAAGATTGAAGACTTCGTCCCGTGTCCGGATGGGACTTTCCTTGGCGTGGAAGGCAAGCTTGGCGATACGGATATGTAGATCTCCTACCATTGTAACCGACTCTGTGTAACCCTAGCCCTCTCCAGTGTCTATATAAACCGGATGGCTTTAGTCCGTAGGACGAACAACAATCATACCATAGGCTAGCTTCTAGGATTTTAGCCTCCTTGATCTCGTGGTAGATCTACTCTTGTAACACCCATCATCAATATTAGTCAAGCAGGACGTAGGGTTTTACCTCCATCAAGAGGGCCCGGACCTGGGTAAAACATCGTGTCCCTTGTCTCCTGTTACCATCCGCCTAGACGCACAGTTCGGGACCCCCTACCCGAGATCCTCCGGTTTTGACACCGACAAGGAGTAATGACGATTTTGCTTGTGTGCTACCTCGGGTGCTTCTCTCCTCGGCAGTGTGTGTGATGTTCCGATGTGTAACATGTTGGCCAGATGTATCGGTTAAAACAAACTTTTTGTATTTAACCAAGAAATTCTTACTTCTCTTTAATTAGTCAAAATGGCAAGTTTTCACCTCGAAATACCTCAAGATGAGGAGCAGGACCCACAACTCATGATGGGGCGGATCCGTAGGAGGAGGAAGATCTGGCTACGGGCTTCGCCATGGAGGACACCATGGAAGAGTTCGAAGTCGCCCAAGAGGAGGAGGCGGTGGAGCAGACCTTCATCCTGGAGTCCATCCAGTTGGAGGCCGTCGTGGAGGCCAACCGGCGGATGCACCCATCTACTCGGATGCCGGCATGATACTATGGACATCTCCAACGATGAGTAGTCTAGGGTAGATAGGATATCTACGTAGTACATAGGCTTTTTATTATGCATGGCTTATGGATTTGATGTATCAACTTTTAGGTACATGGATGCAGCGGACATATTTTGAGATGTGACTGATCACTGCTCATGAACGCGTCCGTGGGCGTTTTAGGGCTCGGATTTGGTGTCATGGTTGTAGACGCTCTTAGCTATCTAGAGATCTATCTGCCTCCAGCCATGAGGAAACAGGTGAACCTATCATGGATGGATAGATGTAATTCCGCCCCCACCCCCTGACTAGAAGCTTCGATTTCATCCTCAAAAGTATATGTTTCCCGTGCTTTGAGAATTTCACCATGCCGCGACACTTGATAATTTTCTCCGAGCCATCAATCTCATGTGTTTGGTGATAGTGGTACCTTATTCACCTATTGTCTTGTTATTCTGGTCTGGGTTTGGAATATCCTCTACCATAGAGCTGCGAGGAAAGGTCCCCCCTTTCCTATAACTTGTTAAATAAAATAGAATATTGATAATAGGAACAGATGGCATCAAATATTAACCCAATCCAATGAAGTACCTAGTATAATAGTACCTACTAGTGCGTACGATACAAACAGAGGTGCATCACATGAGAAATGTCAAAGCAGGTAGCAAACTCTCAAACTTTGAATATCATTTGAGCTACGGTCCATGTGTACGTTTTCATTATATACACTAGGCTTTAGTTATTAAATCTGTGAGGGACACCCAATAATTCTTACTAACCAACTATTGTATTACCCATTTGGATTATTTTACCTACAGTCGACGTCTTTTTACGCTTGTTAACCACCTAGCCGCCAGCCGGCCAGAACAATTGGTCGCTGCATAGTCAAGCCGAACAGTGAACAACTTTAGCACATTGAGAATATTAGATTTGTGCAGTCCGTACACGTTAACTAATTTAATCACTAACACGTTCTTTGATAGGGTCCAAGAGTCACCCATCAAACTCGGTAACATGCTAGAAATAAGCATGCATGTATGCGCATGCATGAACCTTGAGGCTTAACCACCCCAAGGCGGAGTCATGCCGCACGATTTAAAAAGTTCTTTTCAAAAATTTGTGCAGGCGGATTTACTCAACATCTCAAGATGGAGTAGCTAGTGTTCAAACATGCATCATGCATATGTCTACCAGAACATATGACTGATATCTGCTACTTGGTTAATCGAGTTGCTTTTATGTTAGAATTTAATTAGCTAGTTCATCCCGTCTTGGTGTGTGTGTAACCGTGTATGTTGACTATTTGTGAAATTACCGTCTAGTAACATGCATACACCAATGCGCGTCTGGACGTCTAGAGCTAAGCCTAGATTGCATAGGTAACAATTATAGTGACCCAAGGGCGGTTCTGGGCGCGTGCCCATACATTGGCGGTGATTGGAAAGGTGTGCAGGATGGGGTGTCTTCTTCATCTCCCGGTATAGTGGCTTCACCGGTGGGGATGGCCTCTAAACGGGCTTTGCATCAGGCTCATTTTTGGCTACTTTGACAGCAGCATTGGCTCAGTGGCAGACCGGATTATCCCCAAAAATGCTACTTTCATAGTGCCCAGATCCAGACTGCTTACATATGGCAGCTCTTACAGACTCACAAGTCTCGTTCACGTCGGTCTGGAGTTTTACTTGGAACTACTTCCTCCACATGTCAAAGTGAGCCTCGACGTTGAGGAAGCACTCACAGAGATTAATAAAGCACGCGATGTGCAAGCTGGAGTTGGGAGTGAGGTGGTGCATTTGCAGGCATTAAAATTGGAGAATACCATAGTAAAAGAGATGGATTGGGTAACTAAGACCGCATAGGAAGAAAGGGATGAAGCTAACCCGTTTGTAATCCTACGACTTGGGCACGTTCTCCGCAAAGACGCAACTATCCACCATCTTGATCACCAGTGAATAGGGAATTGCGATAGTACGTAGGTTGCAAGAGGCAGCCGATGTTAACAAGATGCAACAACATAGTGCCAGTGACGGTGAATGGCATCTATTCGCCCTTCGTCAATAACTACACCTTCTCCTTGGCCTTGGCAGTTGTGGTGCTTTTCCTGTGCCGGTGATCTTGTCGTCCCTCATCGGATGCTTGGACTTGGGAGCCATGGAGCAGCGGTGCAACAGAGCATGGAGTAGGTGTGCAAGGAAGAAGAAGAGGAAAAGGGGCAGGCACATAAAGGCTTTCCTCCGTTCATCCCCTATTTGTAAGCGATGGAAGGAGGAACGACGACAGTAAAGCCCCTCCACGTGGTAGGAAATCCCTTCACATCCCCACTAATGCCTCTTATAGTGCATGAGGATCAAGGGGTTGTCGTTAATTCTCGAGGAGATCAAGGCACACACCACTGTGAGCTGGGATGTGGCCTAGGTGGGGCCTCCACACGTCATTTTGACTGGTTGTCAGGCGGTGCACATGGGCCGGCTTGTCTGGGTGAAGAGACCAGCCAATTTCATTTAGAGCAAATCGGGCCGAACAATTTAACTAGTATTACGCAAGAATATGACGCGTGGAAGTCAGTTGTGCCTAAATATCAATGTGCAGCTCAACTATCTTCATCGAAAAGTCAAGACCGGAGTGGTTCATCCGACTTCAGAAGCAGTCAGGCTATAGGAGATCGACGATGAACTGTTAAGGGAGCTTTGAAGAGCCAATTTAAACCTCGGCAAGCGAGAAGGTAGTAGATCGGTGCCGATCAGGAGGTTGCCAAGCTTGAAGACTGGTCCAGGGGATACTTATGTGTTATAGCCTAGGGGTACCTCACCTTATAATTTCTGGTCCAAGTAGGCTGGTCCTACACCTCCTAGATCGATTTCCTCCCAGGCCATCATGCCGGTCCAAGGGCCCTATGGAAGGAAGTCTCTGAAGGCCTTGTTATCCGAGACAAGGAAGCCAGAGTGATTCAAGACTCCCCTCCACCGATGTAGCCGACTAGGTCGTGTAACCCTATGATCCACAGTATCTTATACATAAGCCAGGGCAGAGCTAGTCGATAGTTACAATCTCTCAATTCAACAAAAACAATCACAATATACATGAGCATGAGTACATTTTTTTCCTCGCAAGGAGGGCCCGAACCTATATAAACATGTCTCATGTTTCCCCACTCCGACCTACTGACCATGCCGGGGTACCCTACCGAGTGATCTACCCTAATCAGCGCCGACACTATGGGAAACAATTTTTTTTACCCGAATAAAAGTGATTGACATGGTTGTAATAGTGAAACAGAAAGTAAAGTTTTGTATATTTGAATTTCTTTCAATCACATATGACGCGAAGCAAATATTTCTTATCATCAAATTTGATGTTCTTCCTTCAAGAAATAAAAGAATGCACACTAATTACCTTTTCTTAGGATTTCAGCACAATTTGACTACCTACCATATGCACAAAAAGGGTTTCTACATAGCTAGCTTGTCAAAATTGTTACACTATTAATTAGTGATCAAGAATAATCGTAAATTTTCTCCGGGGCTTGGAGAATGTCATCCCTGAGATCCTCAAACTTCTCAATCCCGAAGCTAAACCTCACCAAGTTGTCCTTGATCCCATTCTTGGCCTTCTCCTCATCACTCTCCCCCCTGATAAATACACAATCCATGCAATATAAGTCAAAATGTCGACCATAAATATATATAGTGAATCATCCTCTAAGATGCAAACGAGAGGAACTCTAGAGCACCACGTACCAAAAGGACATGACTGCCGGCTGTTGCACGAGGCTCTCACACCCACCAAGTGAGGTTGCAATGAAGGGTATCTCCAATGCGTCGATGAACCTCATGACGCCGTGCAGGTCTGATGCCACCTCAAAGCTGATGACGCCACCGCAACCGGTCATCTGGCTCTTGGCGATGTGGTGCCATGGGCTGCTGATGAGTCCAGGGTAGTACACCCGCTCAATCTTGGGATGGTTCTCGAGCAAGCGCGCCATGCGCAATGCAGTGTGGTTTTGTGTTTCCACGCGAAGCGCCATCGTCTTGAGGCCGCGTATGATCATGTAGGCCGCGTCCTGCAGTAATTCAGTTCCAGCGCAAGTGGTAATCTTTAAAATCTAGTTTTCTTGAATAAGAATGAGTCTTAACATATGTGCTACAGTTAATATATACTACATACCGGACTAATGGCGCCGCCGAGGTCGTGATGCCACGCACGTATCCTAGAGATGAGCGCATCCGAGCCGCTGATGCATCCTGCAATGACCTGAAATGGAATAACATGATGAGAAGTCTTAAACTATATAGACACTACTAGTGACCATGGAAGTAAAGGAGCAAAATGGCAGTGTAATTGTACGATCTACGAAAATACATGTGATCTAGTGTAGCTACTCACGTCGTGATGGCCGGCAATGTACTTTGTGGCAGAGTGCACGACGATATCGGCCCCGATGGTGAGTGGCTTCTGATTGATGGTCGAGGCGAGGGTGCTGTCGATGCACACCAGAGCCCCTTTGCGGTGACACAGCTCCGCTACGAGCTTAATGTCGATGCACTTGAGGTGGGGGTTTGTCGGACAGTCAGTGTAGAAGAGTGTCACCTGCATCATGGTCAAGCATCCCAAGAGTCAGAAAAAATCAATATACATGCATATGGATCCCTTGATTATATATGTGCTATGGAAATTAACTTACGTCGCCCTGGTCAAGAACGGCCTTGAGTGTCTCCATGTCATTCAGCTCGACGAATGTCACCTTGATGCCCATCTTGGAGAGCTTGTCGCGGATGAAGGCGCGCGCCTCGCTGTAGCACTCTGTCGTGGTTACCACGTGGCCGGCGCCGGGTGGCACGAGCGCAAGCAGCGTGGCGACGATGGCGTTCATGCCCGAGGACGTGACAAGCGTCGACTCAGCCCTCTCTAGGGCACTGATCTTGTCCTCTAGGACCTTCATAGTGGGGTTGCCGTAGCGGCCGTACTCGAAGCTGTGGCGCCGTCCTTCCTTGAACGCGATGAGGTCGCCCGAGCTCTTGGACCAGTGCGTCGTGCCGCTCACAATCGGCGTTGCGATCGAGTCAGTGTCCTTGAGGCCGTTCTTCCCCATCTTCTCCCCGGCATGGACTGCCATCTGAAAGAGTAGCATCTCCCTTCAGAGGGATGGTGGCAGCGACGATGTCGCCGTCATCCTGCTGCAACACCGGCACAGGGTGCTCGGCGCTGGGGAGTGAGGCATCAAGGAGCGCCTCCGGGCTCAAAGCGGTGACACGCTTTGAAGAACGGCGAGGTCGGAGAAGGCGGCGCTGCTCGGTGGGTGAAGCCTTGTTGACGAGAGGAGACGTCGACCGCGCCATGAATTACTTGTGCGGTCGAGGAAGAGTTGTGAAAACAGGTGGAATCGAAGAGATTAGCCAAGCTCAGATAGGATCAATGAAACAAGTTAGGCAGAGCTAGCTGCTCGTTTGTGTTCTTCGTATCTGTATACGGTGGTGTGAATATATACTGTCTCTCTTGCGCGTCGAGCCATATCTAAGTGACTGCCTACATATAATATCGTCCCACTACCACATGCCACATGTGGCATCCATGCTCAGTCTCGCACGCGTGTAATTAAGCCGTGTGGTAATTAAGATGTACTAGTGGATCCATTATTCCTTATTATTCTACTAAATAAGGCATGTGATTAGTTAGGTGCAACGTGCCAGTGGGATTAAGATATACTGACCTGGGCCAGGACGAATCTAAGCTCAGTCTTAGGTCAAATCTGCGTGTTTACATCTACAGCGCCAGCTGTCAAAAAAAAATACATCTACAGCGCCATACTGACGTCGATGCTACGCGCTGGAGAAGACCTCGTTAAACAAAGTTGGGTTTGTTTGGGCTTTGGCGGATACCTCGCTAGATTTGAAGGAACAAACGAAACCAGTCTGGTAGGATCTACATGGAAGAAACAGCGGCACATCAAATGGAAAGCTAGGCATGCAACCGCCGGTATGGTCTTGGAGGCGGTTTCGGGATACAACCTTTACGCGGTTTCATACCCAATATCTAACCAATGTGGCGCATCCGTGCCTGGAATAACTGTAATCTCAGTCTGTTTTATGCGGTAGAATGGGTCGGATTGAATGAAAAACTAGGCATTCATACTCAACTGATATTTGTGCGAGGTAACCTTGCACACAATATTATTTTCATGCTGAACAAATTAAAGGGCATTCCCGTCGATTTCCACGAGAGAAACCGCGAACAGTTTTGACAAAGTCTTACAAGGCAAGAATGACAAATCAACAGGAAACAGTGAAACTTTGCTCTGTCCATTAATGACCTTTGAACTCTACATAATTTCTCAAAAGGCGCCAAAAGTTTTAGCTTCCATTCTTTATCCCAAAAAAACTTGTGACAACTGTGCCCAACCATGGCTCTTCACGAACAGGTAAGTAACCACTATTGATTAGCTTCACTTCTTCAAGGCTTGTTCGACCTTGGATATCTTGCAACAACACCCATGAATCAATCCCCCCCCCCCCCCCTCCCCCCTCCTCACTAGCTCAGTCGACAATGTGTTGTCACCGACCTCCATCGGAAGCAGCATCACCTTGGTACTTATCATCGCCTAAAGTAACATACCATGAGATATTTATGTAAGTTTACCCTGGCCCATGGTCATGTAAGGATTATCAAGGTATTCACCGTTATCTGCCAAGTGGCATGATATGAAAATAATCCGAACTATTTCTACTATAAATAAAGAGGCACATCCACCCATTCTAAGCAGGTTTTTGGTACAGAAAAATATTTACTTATCATCTTGTCATATTCACCTAGGCAAAGACGAATCTAAGCAAAGTCGTTCACCAAACCTGCGTGTTTACATCTACAACGATGTACTGTGATCGATGCTACGCGCTGGAGAAGACCTCATTGAACAAATTTGGGTTTGCTAGGGCTTTGACGGATACTCCCTCCCTTCCTGTTTATAGGGCTTATCTCAAAAGAAATTAGTTTTACGCTTTATAATATCACAAGTTGACATTTTCAGATGCATTAAATCGCTGCATGCAAATATTAAGACAAAACTCACCCATACATGTAAATCCTTGCTCCGTAGCTAGTATTATTACTTTGAGATGATATTTACAACATCGATAAGTTTTCATGGAACAAGTGTAACTAATACGTCTTCTACCTGTGGCTAACACAAATCGTTTAGGTCTGAGTTATTGATGATTAAATCTTAACCGTATAATCACGGCTATAATGATCCAACATATGACATAATTTAGTCTATATGGATTAATCCATTGGCTTATTCTTAGAAAAAAAATGTGTTGGCCTTATTATTATTTAAATAATAAAACTATGCTCACACTGTTTCGTAATATAATGCGTTTTTCTCAAAAGTCAAACATTTTAGAGTGTGATCATGTTTATTGAGAAACATATTGTTATCAGTAAAACCGAACAAATACGACGTAAAAATATGTCCGATGATGTATCTAATGATATTTATTTGGTATTGTAGATGTAAATAAGTCTCAGGAGTTAATCATATTCATCAACTGTAGAATTTTTTTATACCTAAAATGAAAAAAGTTAAATTGTTGAGAATCAACGTTCAACTGCAAAGAATAGTAATCCATGTTCATCAAATGCAGAAGAAACGTACACTGCACTGCCTAGATATGTAATGCATCTATATTCAAATTTTTTTTAGTAAAAGTAGAGCTGCAAATTAGCAAATTGATGCGCTGGATACTAGTGCTTGATTTTCCAGGTTCCAAGTCAGTAAGCAAGGTGCATGCGAAATGGCGTGGTACCATGGGTAGAACTTTTATTTCTCCAAAATGTTTGAATCACATTGCTTGACGCAGTTCCTATTGGCCGAATAAAAACTGAGGTATCGTCTCCAAGCAACTGCATCAATAGTCCAGAGGATATGATCCTGCACTTCCGCACAACACACGAATGAGCACCACATACAGAGCGAGTGCTTCATCCCTTTTGATGGAGACAGTGCCGAGAGTTGTAGCATAGTCATAGGGATGTAAATGGCCAATAAACGGCCCGCAAGTCCCATTTTATCAGCTTTAGTTACCTCGATAGTTCATTTTTCTAAAAAAAAAGACTTTATTGAACTGTTAGATCGATAAATGGGCTTAAACGAGACTAAACTGGACTCATTTTACGTCCCTAATAGTCCGGTGAACCACCGGCAGCGCCCAGTCCATCGTCTCCTTTCTGCCATTAGTCATCAGTTGGAGGGACCAGCTCGGACGCCGCCTCTATAAAGAAATGTTCCTATATCTATTTTTTTTTCATGGCAGCACAAGGGGGTTATGCTAGTGACAGATCAACACGTGGCTGATCACTTTGTTGCACGACTAACTATTAATCTGGACCCCTGTATTTCGGGTCTAATACTACTTGTAAGCAATGTAGTATTTTGGCTTGTTGTATGAAGGGGCTGTTTGGTTTGCGCCCGTATCGACCTTGCCAATCCCGGGCTCACCAAATAATTGGCGCTGGATTTGGCCGCCCACGCCCTGCCAAAAAAGTTGGCTACGAATTGAACTACGGCTGATGTGGAGCTGCGGGCACACCAATTTTTTGGCCACCAACCAAATGAAAAAAATTGCCCCGAGACGCCCTGCCAAAAAGTTGGCTACGAATTGAACTACGGCTGATGTGGAGCTGCGGGCGAACCAATTTTTTGGCCAGCAACCAAATGAGAACCAAAGCTGGGTCAACGACCAATTTTTTGGCATGACGTCTCGGGGCAATGATCCAAACAGCCCCGAAAGTCTTCCGATGGACGGACATGGGAGTCATCCAATCCAGCAGAGGGCTCTATCGATCTCATTTGGCCACTTGCACGCTGCACGGCACCAGCTTGACCTGCCTAGATCCAAGCTTGGAATTAGTCGCGTGAGCATGCACGGCTTCCTCGGCACCCACTTGCACGCTTGCACGGCAGCAGCTTCAGTTCTTGACCAGCATTCATGCATCGCATCGCATGCAATGGTGGCACAGATGAGCACGTCCGCCATTCGGCGGAATGTACAGAAATTTGGTGAAGCATGGTGGCGCAGATGAGCATGTCCACCATGGCCGCCACATACGACATGTGGTCCAGGCTCCCCGATGACCTCATTGGCATTATCTATGCCAAGCAACGCACCATCCCCCACATCGAAACGCTGCATCCTTGCCGCCATCCCCGAGAGTGCGATCGATGTGTGTGTGCAGAGTTGAATACCGAGAACGTGGGCGGTGGGCGTCCAAAGAGAAAGATTGGTTTAACGGTGTCACCTTCTGTCATGGGAAGTCATATGGCCTAGCCCTCTCAGTTGGGAAGCTAATGGGTGGCAAATCCTATTTGGCGCTGCAGGCGCTCGTTAACGTGTGTTTTCCGCAAACGGGCGCCTGCAGCGCCCCGCGCTGGGCCGGCCCATATAGCAGTTTTACAAACGCAAAAAATATGCGGAACAGAGTTTCGAATTCACAGCCAATTCGTAGCGAGCGCATAGTTTCAGCCACCAAGTTACGCCTCGCTAGTTGACTAGTTGTTCTGTTCTTCTCCTCTTCTTTAGCACGGTTTGTTTTTTTTCTTTTACTTTTTTCCTTATCTTTTTCTGTTTTCTTAATTTGTTTTTCTTTAATGCATGTTTTTTTAAAATTCGTGAACTTTTTTCTAAATTCATAAACTTTTTCTAAAATTCGATGAATTTTTTTCAAATTCGATGAACTCCTTTCCAAATTTGATGAACTTTTTTCAGATTCAAAGAACTCTTTTCAAATTTGATGAACTTTATTTAAAATTTGATGAACTGTTTTGAAAATCCATGAACATTTTTCAAATTTGATGAACTTTTTTCAAATTTGATGAACTTTTTTAAAATTAGATGAAATTTTCTAAATCTAGTGAACTTTTGTCAAACTCGTGGTTGATTTTCATTGTTATGAACTTTTTTAAATGAATTAGTGTATTTTTTTTTCCATTTCATGAACTTTTATTTTTGAATTCATGAACTCATTAAATACATGAACCTTTTTTACATTGGCCAACTTTTTTATGCATGTTTGTCAACTTTCCAAATATGTTCACATTTTTCCCATACACTCACGTTTTTCATTAATATTTTCAAATAATTCGAAAATCTAAGCGAGGGGCTGTACACTAAGTAGCGCTGCTAAGCTGGTTCTCAAATTAATTCACGCTCTAGTGAATCACTAGCAGCTTGTACGTGTACTGGTTTGCCAAGCTTGACGACGAGTGTAAGGTCACGAGTTCGATTCACAGGGATTCACCTTTTTAGATGTTTTTTCGCGTAATATTACAAATGTTTTGGGTGCGCGTTCGTGGGCTGGCCCAGCGCTGAAGGCGCTGAATAGGGGTTCCCCTAATGGGTTCCCAAAACCCGAACCACGTACACTATTACAAAATGTTTTGGGTGCGCGTCCGTGGGCCGGCCCAGCAGGCGCTGAATAGGGGCTCCCCTAATGGGTTCCCAAAACCCGAACCACGGTACACGTTTAAATGGGTCGGCCCAACTGCTCGTTAGCTCTATGCAAAGTTTGTTTCGTTCTTACGTCATTCTGGGCCGCACGAAGCTAGGTTTCGAACTCCTCAATTTGCAACCCATCTTTGAGGGCGGCGATCCCTATTTAGCGCTTGCCATTTTGCTAACGAGCACCTGAAGCGCACACTATCATCTCTGCTGCAAGCTGGGGCGGCCCATATACTCTTTTTCTTGTGTGTTTCAAAACAAAAAGGTAGAGCATGCAATATTGCTTTCCAGTGAAATCCGAGCATGGTTTTTGCAAACGATGATCATCTCGTTTTCATGCCAAGAATTGATTTCGGTCTTTAATCTGTTCTTTTTTATGCGGGCCTTCTATTTTGTTAGTCGTCCTGGGCCGCATGCAGCTGGGTTCAGGAACCTTCTAGAAGGTTCCCAAAACCGATAAAAGCAAGGGCTAGAATGTTCCAGAAGATTCCCAAAACCAGAACCACGTACACGTTTAAATGGGTCGACCCAACTATTCGTTAGCTCTGTGCAAAGTTTGTTTCGTTCTTACGTCATCCTGGGCCACATGCAGCTGGGTTTCGAACTCCTCAACTTGCAACCCATCTTTGAGGGCGGCGATCCCTATTTAGCATTTCAGTTGCCCGTTACAGGCCATTTTGCTAACGGGCGCCTGAAGCGCACACTCTATCTGCTGCGAACTGGGCCGACCCATCTACTCTTTTTCTTCTGTGTTTGAAAACAAAAGGAAGTGCGGGTGTATCGTCTGCGACTCGAACTGGCCACCTGCTGCTTCGAACCAGCATGCAATAACAACCCCGCCACCAATCCCCATGTGATTGCATTCATCTTTGTCGTCTTTCTTCATCCCTCTTCCTTTTTTTTCCTTTTTGCATTTTCTTTTTCTTTTTTCCTTCTTCCTGGTTCGATGATTTTTTTTCAAATCATTTTTTGTTCAAATTGATGATTTTGTTATCAAAATTGATGAACTATTATTTTCAAATTTGATGAACTTTTTTCAAAATTTATGAACTTTTCTTCAAATTTTGTGATCTTCTTTAACAATTTGTGAACTTTTTCTAAATCAATGAACTTTTTTTCAAACTCGACGACCTTTTTTCAAATATGATTACATTTTTTAAAATCTGGTGAATTTCTTTTGACTGCTATGAACTTTTTTAAATCCGGTGAACTTTTTTTCAAATTCAATGAACTTTTTTCAAAATAAATGATTTTTTAAAATCTGTGATCTATTTTAGAAATTTGTGAACTGTTTTTCAAATTCAATGAACTTTTTTTAAATCTGATTAACTTTTTTACAAATCTGATTAACTTTTTTAGAAATCTGATCTCAACCGTCAATGCATATAGGGGATGTACCAAAGCAAAAGTGTTATTGTAATTACCTCTCATTTAATGAATTTTTATCTGAATTACCCCCAGTAAGCAGAAATTCTTTCAGTTTACTCCTAAATTTTCGACTCGGCCTTCACTGAATACATGCATTTTACATCACTATTTTGTAAGATAAAGTGCTCTTTTATCATACATATTCAACCATGTCTTCTACTTTTCAGAGGAGGAGATTTAAGGGAAAAAGATATTCTGATACGCAGGAAATCCAACAAAAACATGACAAAAGAAACACATGTAAAAAGATTTTATGTGT
Organism: Triticum aestivum; assembly: GCF_018294505.1. NCBI lineage: Eukaryota > Viridiplantae > Streptophyta > Magnoliopsida > Poales > Poaceae > Triticum > Triticum aestivum. The sequence continues at coordinate 42,087,586 of NC_057798.1, read as the reverse complement.
TCGGATTTAGTCCACATAAGAAATACAACCCACTTGTCTCTAGCACTTATAAGGATTGACCCGCTTGCCACACTGTTTTACTTTACTTATGTATAACTGCATGCACCAGCCAATTCACCCAAAAGCTACATCCTTTCGATCCATGTGTTCGCCCTGAGGGAGCCACACGTGATGGGAAGTGTTGATGTATAAATGCATAGCCCACCTTTCTCCATCTGTTTGAGCTTTTGGGAGAGGACCGAACATTATACTCCAACAAATTAAGCCTTTAATATTGCGATCATTTAATTAACCAAACAAATAATACTCCCTCTGTAAAGAAATATAAGAGTATTTAGATCACTATTTTAATGATCTAAACACTCTTATATTTTCTATGAAGAAAGTACTTCTTTTAGCAACCACAATGATTCCTAGCTAGTTTCCTAGCTAGTTTCCACAGAATAATTTCTCTCGCTCCTCGTTGGGTTCGATAATTTTTACTTATTGAAGGATTACAAAGCCTTCCATAGGAGAAGATTTCATTGGAGTACAAGGTCAATTCCAAGTGAAGATTCTTATTGAGTACGGGACCACATACGGGTGAAGGCTCCAACAAAGCACAATAACTCCTTAACTTTGGACTTGAGGATGAACCACCACCTTTGTTCTTGTGTTTCCTGTGAATTTGTGAGAAACCATTCAAACGTGTAGTGTGAATCTGCTTTTCATAGGTGTGTTGCCTTTGCATCACTAGCTATCCATGTTCTTCTCGTGTGTTTTTCCTTTTGTTCTTAGTCTTGTGGTTATGCTCGTATGGTACTTGTGCTAGTATTTGGGGTTCTTCCGTCTGGTTAGGGTTGCTGAGTCATTTGAGATTTCAGCCATGGTTGTGGTGACGGTAGTGCTCGGTGTCCTAGTAAGGCGGCAAGGCCGCGGCAGCACCCTTGAGCCAGGATAGTGTCGTTGCCGCCCTACCCATTCTAGCTATGCGTCCAGGGTCAATAAAGGCATAGTTTAAAAAACCAAACCGGCAATCGAACCAGTGATGCCGCTGGTTTAGTTTTTTACTGGTCGGATCGCCAGTTCATCGGTTCATTTGCTGGTTTTTTAATCCATAAAAATATGTCAAATATACTAAGTTTCTAGCCTTCCACGGTTAACTGTGGATGGGCAAGTTGGTTGTTGAACCAAATTGGTGACGTCAGCCTATTTAATTGTGCCCAAGGATAAACCTCTAGCGGCCGCTATTATTTTTCCTCTTTCCTAGAGATACTAGCGTCTATTACCGGTTCAACCGGTTTGGGCAAAAAACAGTCTAGTTCAACCGGTTTTTTCGATCCGTTTGCAAAACAGTGTAATAAGCTTATAATACCGGCAAGGCCGCCGGTTCCGGTTTTTCCGGGCCCGACCGCTGGCCCAGCCCGGTATTTTAAACTATGGACAAAGGGCATGCAGAGGTGTCTCCCGTTGATTCGATTGGGTCATGTTGCCTTTGGCCTCCGACAGATCTATTTGGATCCAATCGATGCTGATCTCAGGCAGATCCGTCTGGATTTGGCGGGCGGATATGGCCTTGGTTATACTCAAGTATTTTGAAATTACATGGGCCTGGTCCAATAATAAGGTGACGCAACACCTTGCAGGTACGGGTCCTCTCGATCAACATTTTTGTCTCTGTCAGCGACAAACTTGTGCTATGGGGCGCCGGTCCTCCAAGGCTTAGCACGACGATTTCCCAAATGTCAACCATAACATGGTTTGCCTGGCCGGCTCCGACAAGGGAGGGACAATGATGGAAGTGCGCATTCGGCCCGCACCAATGCATGTAGTCGTCGATGTAACCGGTTGTAAATTTCTACTATTATTTCTGTCGATATGTGTACCACCATTACATCTAATATCTTACTAGGTGGGAGGATTTTTCGCAAAAACAAAAAAAATATGCAATGAACTTTTGTTCCCTGGTTCAAAAAAAAAGTTATATTGGTATAGATTTTGCCAGATCGAATCAAATTTCAGTAGCAAAATCCTCTTTGCCAGGTGCAAAAAAAAAAAAAAAGGCTGCTGCATTTGGAACCAGGTGCCCTGTCCCAGGTGCAGCTAGACTCGCGCCTCGATCTGAAACTGAAACCGACCCTAAGGCGATGGGGAGCAGGGGAGCCCCAGGGGCCGCCGTCGTCGCCGCGGACGACGACGATGACGACGAGGGCCCGGTGCCGGAGGCGTCGCAGCAGAGGTACCTCCCTGTGGAGCCGCACGACAGCGCCGTCGTCGCCGCGGACGACGACGAGGAGGAGGAGGGCCCGGTGCCGGAGGCCTCGCAGCAGAGGTACCGCCCCGTGGAGCCGCACGACAGCGCCGTCGTCCAGATGGCGCCCCTCGACCCCGGCGCCTCCGCCGACCCCTCCTCGGGGCCCAGGTGATTCGGTTGGATGACGCGCATTTCGCGTCTCTTCTCTTCTGTTCTGTCGTGTGCAGCGCATGTGGATGCGGCGCGGATCGTCGCATTGCTGATAGTATCTTCGTTGCAGTAGTCAGCATCGAAATCCTTGTGAGCTCGTTCGAATTTGGACAAAGTTGCTACCTGTCATTTGGAATCATGATGACTGCAGGGTGTTTATTTTGGTTCGTGTACTCACGTATTAGAAGACTTGTTGACGTTAAGAATCTTCGTATGATTAATGTGTTGTTTAGTTCAAAGTTAAACACATCTTAACTAGTTGCCACTTGAAGGTGTTGGTAGATTTATTCCGAAACCGATGGATTGCTATTCTCGCTTTTATTTTAGCAGTGCCACTTCCCCAGAATTGCAACTGCCGTAGCTACTGGTTCCCTGCTACCTGAAGAATCATCTGCTTCTGAATTCTGAAAGGAATTTTTTTGGTTTCTTGATCAGAAATGCTAGCACTGACAGATTTAATTGTTCATATTACAGGCCCATTAATCCTGGTAGGAACAGAAGTATGGATCCAAGAATGCGAGTGGCTTCTTCCAATGCGCACCGTACATCTAGTGCACGTCAAAGTGATTCAAAGCTCGAGCTCTTCGGTTTCGACTCGTTGGTCAATATTTTGGGACTTAAGAGGTACCATCAGCTCATCAGTCATCACTTGTTGTATGAATTTGCTTCGTTTTAATCAGAGCTTCAGAGGTTTTTCCTGAACGTGTGTTTATAGCGCTCTAAACATATATATTGTTTGAGGAAATCGCTAGAAGCCTATATATATGTTTATTTTTTCTGCGAACATAGCTAGAGCCATGTCATATGTCTGACTGATTCTGAACAGTATGGCAGAAGAACCAGCTCAGACACCTGTCAGTCCTACGGATAGTGAGGATATCGGTATTACCATCGGACGCCCTAAGGTTCGTTCCACATCCAATTATCTAATGCCGTTTCCAAACTTGTTAGGTCAAGGCCAATTTCCAAATTTAATTGTCATTACTTTTGTTTATTTTTATTTGTAAACAAACTTATTCTATTTTTTTATTGCTCTTGGTCCCTTTGCTTAATTTTACTTTAGTTTATTTTTGTTAAAGCATCACTGTTGGTTGCACTCATTTATTTTTTTGCTATGCAGGAAACTGACCCTAAACTCGGTACCATGATGGGTGTCTTTGTGCCGTGCTTGCAGAATATCTTGGGAATAATCTATTATATACGTTTCACATGGTAAAATTTTGCACCTGTTCTTTATCAGTGCATTATGCCATTATCCACTACTTTCTAGTTAGTTTCTGCAACATAAAGATGCTACGGTGGAAGTCATATTTATATCTTTCCCTTGTGTACTTTATGGCCATTGTGGTAAACAGCCTTCATGTAGCTTTATCATATACTCCCTGTGTAAAGAAATATAAGATCTTTTAGATCACTACTTTAGTGGTATAAAAGGTCTTGTATTACTCTACAGAGGGAGTATTTATTTACTATTGGATGCACTGTTTCCGTAGTTTAACTAAGTTAAGGAACATTACTCTAAAATTGCAAAACATTGATTACCACTTTAGGAACCGTTGGCTCGGAGAATTGCCCCATCTGAGGACCTTGATATACTTCATATTGTTCCATATTACTGTACTGAAGAATTGGCATTTTGAATTTCGTTAATGCCACACCCTGTACTCTTGCAACTAAATAAGAATTTAATGGGCTTTGAGTTTCACGAATGAATGGTTACTTCTTTAAAATGACCTGTCCAGTTTGAGAGACGTTCTTGTTCATTGGGTTCTCATCTAACAGTAGGTGATAAAGACGTGACACTTCCTCTGATTGTGTTTCTTACTTAGCTTCAGAATTAGAAAAGATGTAGGATAAACCATATATTCGAATATTAAACACAACAACCTTTCATTTCTCCTTGTAGGATCGTCGGTATGGGAGGCATATGGCAGTCCCTTGTTTTAGTTGCATTATGTGGCGCATGCACATTTTTAACTGCAATATCATTAAGCGCGATTGCAACAAATGGGGCAATGAAGGTATGCGGAATATCTGTAACAAGTGATAGATTCTTGAGTAAGGCTCTATATGTCTATTCTGTAAATAACTGTTTTATTTTTTCTTGTTGTTTGTCGACCACGATAGAGAGGCAAACTCATCATCATCCAGTACAGTAAAATATATTTCCAGTAATTTCACAATTGAGGAAAACAAATTCATATTTTGATATCCTTTGAGGGCCAGGGATGTAAACCGGGTCCAGTTTGCTCTAACAGTTCAATAAAGGTTTTTTCTAGGCAAAATGAACTATCGAGCTAAGTAGAGCTGACTAAATGGGACTTGCAGGCGCCATTTATTGGCCATTTACATCCCTATTTGAGGCCCATCTACTACTTGAATATCAGACTTAGAACTTCTGTATTTCTCAGTCAATTACGTTCAGATCAGCAAGTTAGACATCTCAGCCAATCATCGCAAGAGAGTTTGTTGTTTACGTCTCATTATTCTGCGCTACATGCTAGATCATCGATGTATTCAGGAAAGTTTCTTTTTGTTTCAGGGTGGTGGACCATACTATCTAATTGGCCGTGCACTAGGTCCAGAAGTTGGAGTTAGTATTGGATTATGTTTCTTCCTTGGAAATGCAGTTGCTGGGGCTATGTAAGTCTGCATTAGACTTAGAGCATGCCGATTGATTACTTGACAGTGTCCTTCGTAAAATTTGTTTTTCTTGGAACTTCCTTTTGGCCAAATAGTTTTATCTATCATATTGCAGACTTGCTACTATATCTACTTGGGCAGGAATATAGCTCTCTTCTTGTTTATGCAGTTATATACATTTGTATAGTACAACGAGTCAAATATTGATAGAATAGCCAGTAAAATATCAGTATTATACTACTCCCTCCGTTCCAAATTACTCCCTCCGTTCCAAAATAGATGACTCAACTTTGTACTATCTTTAGTATAAAGTTGGGTCATCTATTTTGGAACGGAGGGAGTACTTGTCGTAGTTTTAGTTCAAATTTGAACTAAAACCACGACGAATAATTTGGGACGGAGGGAGTATTATATTTGGATCTTATTCAGTATTGCAGTGTGGGATTGGAACCTTTATGCTAGTATGTAATCTTGAGAAACAAAAGAAAACCTGTATGTTAATTAGGAGAGCTCATAGTTCTATGTAGGACCAAAAGAGGAAATGACAGAATTGCCATTTGTTGCTTGTGCAGTTCTGCTTATTGAGATCGCAAGTGTTACCATTGCAGCTTTCAATGCTTTAATTCTTTCTTGGCGTGGCTTTCTCCCTCTCTCTGACGCATTATCAGTTTATGAGCTGTTGTGTTGTTAACACACGATTGCTAGTTGCAGGTATGTGCTGGGAGCTGTAGAAACCTTTTTGGATGCTGTTCCTTCTGCTGGATTTTTTCAAGGTGTTGTGTTACTATTAGCTCAAAACAATGCAGTTGATGTTGGTTTGTTTTTACAGGTCCTATATATATGCAGAACAAAACTTGTAAAAGTAGTTTTTACCAAATTCTAACAAAGCTTACCAAATGCTTATTTAATCGAGAAAACCCTCTCACCTTTTTCCGAAATGATAGTTTTGCCTTTGCAAATGCTTTCTTCTGTAGAGGTATGCAATCTTTATTCTAAATTTTGATCTTTCATCATTTCTTATTTAAATTAACTCTTAGCAATTCAAATGCAGAGAAGGTTACAGTGGTCGATAGTACAGCAAATGGAGGCAGTGGAATAACTATATCAACACCCAGCTTGCATGACCTCCAGATCTATGGTGTCATTGTGACCATACTGTTGTGTTTTATTGTGTTTGGTGGCGTCAAAATTATCAACAAGGTTGCCCCTGCTTTCTTAATGCCAGTCCTCTTCTCAATACTCTGCATTTACATTGGTGTCTTGAGTGCTCCAGGACCCAACTCTCCAAGTAAGTAGCTTTGCTTATGATTATGTTTATTTCTTATTTTGTTCTAAATCATTGTTGTTGGTTTTTTCCTACGTAGAGGGAATCACTGGGTTAAGTACGACTACACTAGTTGACAACTGGAGTGCAGATTACCAACCTACAAATGATGCTGGAGTTCCTGATCCAAATGGGCCTATATATTGGGATTTTAAGTGCGTAATTCTTACTGCTAATTCTCATGCTTGCTGTATATAGATGCTATTTAGTGTGCGCTTGCTAACCGTTTGCTATTTGTCTTTCAGCGCATTGTTAGGTCTCTTTTTCCCAGCTGTTACAGGAATCATGGCTGGTTCGAACCGCTCTGCTTCACTTAAAGACACACAAAGTTCAATACCAATTGGAACATTATATGCTACCCTTTTAACTACTATGATGTATCTACTGTCTGTGTTTCTGTTCGGAGCCTTGGCTACAAGACAAGAGCTTCTAACTGACAGGTCTGAGCTTTCTTCATCAACCTTCTGATTTCTGGATGTTGATAGTGTGTTAGCTATGCTGTGACAGCATGGGGGCATTTTTCGAGCATCTTGGATATGAGACTTAAGAGAGGGGTTGATAGCTCCATAAGCATAAGATTCATATAATCATTGCTAAATTAGAAGCAAGTGCATTAATGCCGAAAGATGGCATGAACTAGTACACAAGCGCTACTGCATATATTGAAAAACATTCAGGACTTGCGCGTCCCAGCGAGTGTCGCTAAAGGTGGGGAATGGTGACACGTCCCATACTCGTAATGATGCTCAAGGAGAGAAAGATAGTCTATCACTACTGCAGTATTGCTTATGCACGCCTGACAGGACCTGCAAATGTACTGAATATATGCCCTGGCGGAAGCATTGATTCAAAACCAATGTATTTACTCGCACGAAGCTCGTGCCAAACATCGAAGCCTAAGATGACCGACCGCTTGAAACCAATATGAAAAATACGATGTTCTACACAACATAGTGAGCAAGTACATAGAGTTATTTTTGTGTTAGTGTGACACTGTCGTGCTGCTATTCAGCATTTCGTAATATTTGACATCTTGGATTGCTGTAAGTTAGTCATGCTACTTTTTTCTTGTGTAGTCAGCTCACTGATTTTCTTAATGCAGGCTCCTAACAGCTACAGTCGCTTGGCCTGCCCCAGCAGTAATTCACATTGGCATTATCTTGTCTACTTTAGGTGCAGCGCTGCAGAGTCTAACAGGGGCTCCAAGGTTACTTGTGGCAATAGCGAATGATGACATTCTCCCTGTTCTAAACTGTTTTAAAGCTTATGAAGGGTCTGAGCCGCACGTGGCGACTCTGTTTACAAGCTTCATCTGTATTAGTTGTGTTGTGATTGGGAACTTGGATCTAATTACACCCACTATCACTATGTTTTTCCTTCTGTGCTATGCCGGTGTGAACCTTTCCTGCTTTCTGCTTGACCTCCTCGATGCTCCAAGTTGGCGTCCTCGATGGAAGCTTCACCATTGGAGCCTTTCTCTCATCGGCGCATTGCTTTGCATTGGTATGCTTCCCCATTTTAATATTTCTATTTAAGATCACATGTTATAACACGTATACAGAAATGGACACTATAGTTTTCTAACATTGAGTTGATGGAAAATGTTTACTAAACACTTGCATGTTAGTTTGTCCAAGATTTCTTGTTGTGGTCAAGGGATGTCAGCTACCTTTCAAAATTACATGCATTACAGCTCTCGTCTATTTTGTTCTTTTTCTATAACTGAAAAAATTACACCCTTAGATTGTAATATTGAATACATTAAAAAGGTGCAGACCGTTAACAGATGATTTCTCCCTCTTAATTTCCAGTTATCATGTTTATGATCTCTTGGGCTTTTACTGTGGTCTCTCTTGCCCTTGCAAGCCTTATCTACTACTATGTCAGCTTAAAAGGAAAGGCTGGAGACTGGGGAGATGGATTTAAGAGTGCCTACTTTCAACTAGCTCTGCGAAGTCTTCGATCACTGGGAGGTACTGTTATTATCATACGTCGGAATTAAACGTACCTCACAACACACTAAGCGAAATTCTTTTAATTTTGACCATGTCTGTTGCAGCAAACCAAGTTCATCCAAAAAATTGGTACCCTATTCCTCTCATATTCTGCCGCCCTTGGGGCAGACTTCCAGAAGATGTCCCATGCCACCCAAAGCTTGCAGATTTCGCTAATTTCATGAAGAAAAAGGGACGTGGCATGTCGATATTCGTCTCTATAATTGATGGTGACTATCATGAATCTGCTGAGGATGCAAAGGCAGTCTGCAGGCAACTAAGCGCTTATATTGACGACAAGCGCTGTGAGGGTGTTGCGGAGATCATCGTGGCACCCTCGATGTCCGATGGGTTTCGCAGCATTGTTCAGACAATGGGCCTGGGAAACTTGAAGCCAAACATCGTGGTCATGCGCTACCCTGAAATCTGGCGGGATGGAGGGCTGATGCTTCTGCTGTCTCAGCTCCTACTAACCAAGGATAGTTTCGAGGACTGTAAGATCCAGGTCTTCTGCATCGCCGAAGAGGACTCCGAGGCCGAGGAGCTAAAGGCTGACGTCAAGAAGTTCCTGTATGATCTCAGGATGCGAGCAGAGGTTATCGTCGTCACCATGAAATCCTTCGAAGCGCATGCGGACGGCAGTTCCAGGATTGATGACACTCAAGAAGCTTACACAAGCGCACAGAACAGAATCAGGGTATACCTTTCGGAGATGAAGGAGACCGCGGAGAGAGAAGGGCGGCCCCTGATGGAGGGCGGCAAGCAGGTCGTGGTTAATGAGCAGAAGGTGGACAAGTTCCTCAACACCATGCTGAAGCTGAACGCTACCATCCTCAGGCACTCCAGGATGGCCGTCGTGGTGCTGGTGAGCCTCCCGGCGCCGCCGCTGAACCAGCCCGCCTACTGCTACATGGAATACATGGATCTGCTCGTCGAGAACGTGCCGCGGATGTTGATGGTTAGGGGATACAGAAGAGATGTTGTCACACTTTTCACATGATCAGACGCCCCCATCTGGCTGGTGGTTATAGCCTGCATTGTAGCATGATTATTGAGCATGTTCTCCAGTGATGACGTCCCAAGCCATCGACTTGAAATCTACTCAGGAGTGTGGGGATGTCTTCACAGAACAATGCGTACGTGCATAATACTTGCTTCATTCTTTTATCGAATTGAAGCCATTCACATCGATAGAAAAAAAATTACACAGTGTATATATAAAATTTGTAGAGAATCTACTCTCCATAGATTAAATCTCCAATAATAATGATTGTTTTTCCTTCCCATTTCTGATCATGCCTAACAACAACCCTTTCTGTAGTTTTCTAACCCTCATTTTTGTCTTCTGTAGAATATAACCATTTTGTTTTGTTTTTACTTTCTTGACAGGACGAATAAATATGATTATATGTTCATAGATATCATAGCTCTGATCCCCTACCCTCTTGTATTTTATTGTCATACATATTTTGTTCCCAATATGTATGTATGATCCTGTAAAAGGTACGATGACAGATCTCTAGAGAGAATTGATTTGTAAAATTGGGAAGAATAATCATTATAGTAAGGCATTCTTGAGCCGGAGCCTACTGCCCTTTGCTTTGAAAAAGCCAGTAAGACACCTTTTGGGGGGGGGGGGGGGGGGGGGGGGGGGGGGGGGGGGGGAGGGGGGGGGGTGAATCCTACACTATACATTGTTCTGCAAAGTCTAAGCCTTAGAAAAACGGAAAGGTGTGGTAAAAACGAAGAAATGGTACCAGCATATATATATGTATGAATTGCCTCATCAAAATCACGTGTCGATAAACTGCAATAAGTCTCTAAAGCAAGCGCATGAGAAAAGGGTCGACAAAGTTATTTTTTAGCCTCAAGGGTTCTACAAAGTTGACATGAATTGGGTCAGAACTACTCCCTCTGTTCCATAATTCAAAAGGGCTATAAGTGCATGCTCCCATTCAAGTTGGCATAGGCATAATCAGCATTCAAATTAATGCACGAGTAACATAGCATTCAAATTAAGGGCTGCCTGGGGCGTGACGCCGACTTACTTCATTGACTGTAGTTACCGTACACCACTGTAGCTACAGTGCTCTGAAGGATGCCTGAGTCAGCCCGGGGCCTGACTTTTTCGTGTGTCCAACACTAAGCATAGGCATGAATGCATTTATCATTGTGTGCATGATATGGAACCGAAGACATTCACATGCATGGATAGAAAATACATATACATACACTAGTAGAAAACGGAGCTTTAAAACCGGTTCGTAAGGGCCTTTAGTGTCGGTTCTGCAATCGGCACCACTAAAGACCCACCACGTGTCGTGAGCTCGCGTCATGGTATGGGGGACCTTTAGTACCGGTTGGTGTTACCAACCGGTACTAAAGGTTTTTTTATTTATTTTTTTAAATTTTGTAATTTTTTTTTCATTTTCAATTTTCTAAATTATTTGATGATTTAGTCTCTAATCACCCCTCTTAACTGCTCAAGTGTGGATCACTCATTTCAAATCATCTAACTTCCCGGCCGATCACCCATCCTCTCACTCCCCCAGCCTGAGCACACTTAACTTCGGAGTTCTATTCCCCCTACTTTCCAAGTCTGCACTTGTTGTTTTCCTGACAAATGTAAGCTGTCAATCCTATTAACCCTCAGCAGTTTAGCTTGAGCATTATGTCACACGTTTCACCGTTTGAGTTTGGAACTATTATTCTAAAAAACAGTTAGTAACACTAATATTTCTTGAATAAGTTTGACCACAATTTGACCATAGTTTGATCAGATTTGACCAAAATTCAAAAAATTGAAATAATTATTTAGTAACACTAATATTCTTGAATAATTATATTGCAACATTAATACTTCTTCAATAAAAGTTTGACCATAGTTTGACCATATTTAACCAAAATAAAAAAACTGAAATTTGAGCATATCTTTTTTTCTTTTTGGAATTTGAGGATTCTAAAAAAATGCAAACATGTCGTAGGCGGTCAAAATCGGATACGGATTTTTGTGCTGAATTTTTTGATATATTATACGTTTTTTTCCGATATCGTATGCAAAAGTTATAGCCGTTTTACATTTTCCCTACACTTTTTGCAAAACATGTCCAAATTTAAGTTTTTTAATTTTCCTAACTAGTAGATGTAGTAATATAACTACTTCTCGAAGAATTTTATTTTTTGAATTTTTTATCATTTTCTTTTGTATTTTTCAAAACTGAAATGGAGTCCCGTTTTGTGTCTCCAACCGGGACTATAGGTCAAACCCCTTTAATACCGGTTTCGATCCGGTACTAAAGGTGATCGTGGGGCCCCGACCTGATGCCAGCCTGCCACCACCCCTTTAGTACCGGTTCGTGGCACGAACCGATACTAAAGGTTCATAACGAACCGGCATTAATGCATAGCCGTTCGAACCGGCACTAATGATACCATTAGTACCGGGCCAAAATCGAACCGGGACTAACGTGTCTCACATTAGGTCCTTTTTCTACTAGTGATAGTTCGTAGAAAATTTGTAGAGAATCTACTCTCCATAGATAAAAGCTCCAATAATGATTATTTTTCTCTTCACGTTTAAGCGTACGCCTAACTAGACCTGTTTTATGTTGTTTCCTACTAGTCATTTTTGCCTTTTCTTGAATACGACCGTTTTTTTTTACTGTTTTTAGAGGATGAATATAATTATGTCTTCGTAGATACCTAGCTTGGATCCCGGCCCCCTTATCTTCTACTCCCTCTGCAAAGAAATATAAGAGCGTTTAGATCCCTTGAAAGATAGACACCGGTCACAAGTCTCGAGAGATAATGATGTGTATGCTCAAGTACAAGCTTGGTGATGGTGTCCGAATCCTACACTCCACTCTCCATTGATCAATGGTACTTGTTTTTTTTTTGAAAATGAGGTTATCCCCCGGCCTCTGCAGATCAACGGTACTTGTAGGGTCATAAAAACTCCCAAAAACCTAGTGCAGACAAAATGCGGAAATGATGCTGACATATATGCATATGCTGTATGAATTGCCTCATTAAAATCTTGTGCTGAGAAACTCCAATAAATATCCAACGTGAGTGCAGGAAAAAGTGTGTTCGAAAAAGATGAAGTCAAAACTACCAGTTTATAAATAGAAAATAGTTTGAGTTTCATCATTGGTCTATAAGTGCATGATCCCATCCAAAATTAACATAAGCATAATCATCGTTCAAATTAACACGCAAGTGACATAGTATATAGCTAGACCTAAACTCAAACTAACCTAAATCGAAACTATAACGGATCAATTTCAAAATTACCATATGCACGAGTATAGTGTTTAAATTAAAACATGTGCATGACATCATGAGTATCATTTATGTCACTAGTTGTGTCCCACTACTCAGTTTTGCCATTAGAAGTTACAGCTACTCAAAAATGCCATCGATTCGTGAGATGCTTGCTCAAAAATACCATTAGATATCTAAAAGATGCCATCATTCTGTTAGATGTTTTCTCAATAATGGCATTAGACATTGTTATTTTCACGTCAAACCCGCTGACCATGTTATATGACAAAAATATGCGTAGACCCACATGTTAGTTCTCTCTATCTCACAATGATAAGTGTGGCCCCACTTGTCAGGAGTAACCAAGCGAATAATTTTATAGGAAAATAAGAACGCTATTGGGAACAAGTCGGCCCCATGCTTTTATTGTAGGGAGATAGAGTGAGAGCTGGCATGTTGGTTCATAGATATTTATGTCATTATAACATGGCAAAAGAGATTTGAGATCACAATAATGGTGTCCAATGGCATTTTTGAGCATGTGTCTAACGAAGCGATGGCATTTTTGAGCAGTTGAAATTCCTAGTGGCAAAACTGAGTAGTGAGACACAATGGGTGACATAAATGATAAAAACCCTAAAATTAATATATGCACCTAATCAACCTCCACCTAAACCAAATAAACCCTACACAAAATAGTTTCATTAAAATTTACAGTATAAATAAACCAAAGCTTATACTGTAAATAAACTTAACACTAGACAAAAAGGCAACAGAGCTGCAAATAAGTATCATCAAACCATTGCAGGTGCAAGTGACTTCAGTGGTTTTTCCGTAACCAAAACACATACATATTTACTACCTTTGTACCTAAATATAAGACGTTTTTTCTATATTGAGGGAATAGTTTTGTTTTTGAGGTGTCATATGTATTTACGGGATTGGCCCTCGACCAAGTTGCTTCTGCTTCTAACATTTTGCCCAACATTTTGCCCAACCCAACAACACATGCCGAACCCTAAGCAGGAGCCCACCTGTCCACGCTGGATCCTAAAAAAAACCTACCACCACTCCTCACTTTTCAGAGACCTCCTATATGGCGCGTGGGCGCCCCCCAGTCGCGGCAGCGCACATCCCCGCGCGCCCAGTTGGGCCCGCCCATGCGCGGGGCCGGCGCCCCAATTTTTTTCTCGTTTCTCGATTTTCATTTTTTAGTTTCCATTTTTTATTTTCTGTTTTGTTTTATTCTATATTAAAATAATTCGGGATCAGTTCAAAAAATTCAAAATATTGTGAATTGTCTTTAAAACAGTTCTTGAGTTCTAAAATGTTTGCGATTCAAAAGAATGAAAATTTTCTATATTTAATGAACATTTTTTATATTTCATGAACAAAATTTGAATTCGATGAACAATTCTTTAACTTGATTAACAAAATTCGAATTCAAGAACATTTTTTCTGAGAAAAATATGAATACATTTTGATATCAATGAACAAAATTTTGAGTTTTACAAACATTTTTTTAAAATGATGAGCAAAATTTTAATTTAATGAACATTTTTTAGGTGGGTGAATAATTTTTGAATTTTTATGAACATTTTTTAAATCTGATGAACAAATTTTGAGTTTGATGGCTTTTTTTTGAAAATGATGAACACAATTTGATTATAATTAACTTTTTTAGGTCGGTGAACATTTTTTGTATTTTTTGGAACATTTTTTAAATCGGATGAACATAAAAATTTGAATTCGATGAACATTTTTTGAAAATGTTGAACAAAATATGATTTAATGACCACTTTTTTAGGTCGTTGAACGATTTTTGAATTTTGGTTAACATTTTTTAAATCTGATGAACAAAAAGGTTTAATTTGATAACATTTTTTGAAAATGATGAACACAGTTTGAAATTAATGAACATTTGTTTAGGTCGGTGAATAAGTTTTGAATTTTGGTGAACATTTTTTAAATCCGATGAACAAAAATTTAAGTTTGGTGAACACTTTTTGAATTGTTAAACATTTTTTTAATGATGAATATTTTGCGAATTCAGTCAACAAAAAAAATGTTTGGGAATTTGAAGAGATAATTCGCAACAATAGTGAGAAAGTAAAGATGGGACAAGTGGAAAGAAAAAGGAAAATAGAAAAGAAAAGGAAAGGAAAAAAGAAAAAAGGAAAAAGAAAAAGAAGAAACGAAAAAAGAGAAAAGAAGAAAACTGGAGTCCTCGCGCCCCACATTGGTCGGCCCAGACGGCTCGCCGGTGAGATTGGGGGGTACGCGCCACGGCGCTAGGGGGTGACCCATGCGCCATATAGGATCCGCCCACTTTTGACTCGCCACTACCCCCTAATCCCCGACGATGGCAAACCGAAAAAAAACCTCGCCGCCGCTCGTCGGCGGCAGCCACGGGACCGGGGCCGCTAATCGGCTTCAACATGGAGCAGGCAGAGGCCGCCCACGGGCACGACAGACTGGAGCCCGGGACGCTCCGGCTCAGCATGGAGATCATGGCGACGGTCGTCTACGACGCCCTCCTCCCGCAACCGCCCGTCTCCACCGCCGCCCCCTCTCGCTCGCCGGCGCGGCCTGGGCCCCCGCGGCGCCGATTGCATCAGCCTCCTCCCCGACCAGATCGTGTTGTCAGCGGTCAAGTCCATGTTTGGATAGGCCGAGGGCCTACTTGTCTACTTTTAAATTATGTTGCCTACTTGGTACTTGCCTACTTTTAATCTGGGAATCAGTTCAATGCTATGCTACCGAATAAGGCGAGTTTATGCTTGTGTAATCTTAAAATGTTTCCCTTGTGCAATCAGTTCAATCATTCCTTGTGTAATCAGTTTGTCAGTATGGAGATACTGTCACTGGCGATCAAGAAAGGGGGAGGCCGTGTTCTGAAAGCAAAGACGTAAAGTGTTGGCGGGCGATTTGAGTAGGCAGGCCGTCCAGTGTGGGCCTGGGTGAGTGTAGCGGGCCGTGGGCCGCCTGTAGTGCCGGCAACGTATATAAGCTGGCCGTTGGGTGTCGTGCGGGGTATCGTTGTATTGAATTTGAATTACTCTCTCCTCTGTTTCTCTCTGGTTGCGTCCGCATCTCTCTCTCTCGCGCTGATCCCCTTCTCTCGTTTGAATCTCATCGGCGACGAGCCCCAAATCCGACGGTCCTCCTCGGCCAATGGCAAGGGCGTTACAATCTGGTATCAGAGCTTTCGGTCCGTGGCTCGCTTCCGCAACCACGAGAGCATACCCAGCAAATTTCGAGGCGACGGTCTCCGGTCACCCTAGGGTTCGACTGGTGTAAATCCTGACCTGAGGTGGGTTGCTTCAGAGGGAGGCACCACGGCCAAGTTTAAACCTAGCGCGCAGACGCGACACATCACCGGGGAGATGGAGGCGTTTCAGGAGCGCATGTTGAAGGAGTTCGCCGTGATGCGGGCGGAGCAGAGCAAGCTCGCTGGAGCGGCCGAGATCTGCCAGCGTCTGGAGGCGCTTGACGCGAAGATGGAGGAGCAGTTGCAGTGCCTGGACCAGGTGCAAGTGAAGGTCAATCTGTCCTGCGACACCCTCGGCAAGGTTCAGCAGGAGCAGGTGCAGGCTGGCAAGCAGAGCGCCGTTACTTCAGAGACATTGCGGCAAGCGCCTCGCTCGACTCCACTGTCAATTTAGGGCGATGGGGTGCTCGGGGCGGCTCCAGGATCAACAGCGCGCAGCCAGGCTCGCCATAACCAGGTACCTAGGGAAAATCCATACATCAGTGGAGAATAGGGAGAGCATGTGATGTGTGATGAGGCGACTGGAAAGAGGAACTGGATGCCTAAGATGGATTTTCCTAAGTTTGATGGGACGGGGGTGCGAATATGGCTTGACCAATGCGAGTCATTCTTTCTGTTGTACAACATTCCTAAAAATTTCAGAGTCACATCTGCATCTCTGAATTTAGTGGGCAATGCAGCACATTGGTTTCAGTCATATAAACATATGGGAATATGGCCTAACTGGTAGCAATTCTGCGAAGCAGTGATAGAAGAGTTTGACATAAATGTGCACAGAGAGCTCTTGCAGGAATTAATGAGGCTGAAACAAGGGGGTACAGTAGAGGAATACAAAAATCAGTTCTATCAGCTGGTGTATAACATCAGACTTTATGAGCCTGCTCTCAGTGACACCTTGTTAGTCACACGGTTCATTTTGGGACTGAAGGAAGAGTTGCGTGCAGCAGTAGAAATGCAACTACCTGACAATGTGCATAAGGCTGCTTTATACACTGTGGTGCAAGAGAGATTACTGCTGAAAACAAAAGGGGGCAAGCCAGGGTACCAAAAAGGGCAGTATACTAAACAAGATAACAGGCATGCTGTAGCTCCAGGTGAATTATGGAAAGCAAGACAGCTCAAGGAGTACAGAAGAGCTAATGGACTGTGTTATAGGTGTGGAGAGAAATACACTCCTGGGCATGTTTGCAGCAATACTAATAACAGCACTGCACAGTTGAAAGCAACAGAGTGTGTAGATCCTCATCAGATCATTTCTGATGCTGTGTTAGATGCATTGTTGGAGGAACAACCTGAGGAATGTGCCACTATATCTGTCCAGGCACTGTCTGGAGCATCACATCCTCAGACCATACAGTTCAGAGCATTAATTGGAAATCAAGTAGTGCTAATACTGCTAGACTCAGGCAGTACTCACACATTTGTGGATCAAGCACTGTTAGACAGAGTTAAACTGAAACCTGAGACTTTACCTACAACCTTGTCAGTGAAAGTGGCAAATGGTGATCTGCTCCAGTGCTCTGAATGTGTGCCACAGTTAACTTGGTGGTTACAAGGCCATAATTTCACTAATGAAATGAGAGTGTTACAGTTAGGAGGTTATGATATAATTTTGGGCATGGACTGGCTAGAGAAATGGGGAGTTATGCAATGCCAATGGGCTGAGAAATGGATCCAGTTTGACTACCAAGGAAAAGCTGTGAGACTACAAGGAGTGTTACCAGTAGAAAAAACTCAGTTAACTGAAATTCCAGTGGAGCAAGTAGTGAAATGGGATAAAGGAAATGACATTATGGCAATTGCTTTAATACAACCTGTTTGGGAGAAAAAGTCAGACAATGAAGTTACTGCACCCATCAAGGAGGTATTACAGGAATTTTCTGATGTGTTTAATGATCCTAAAACACTGCCCCCTCACAGACACATAGATCATGTGATAAATTTAGTGCCTGGAGCTGTTCCAGTCAACAGCAGACCTTACATGTATTCTCCCCTTCAGAAGGAATAAATTGAAAGGCAAGTGGATGAAATGCTCAAAGCAGGCCTGATAACTCCAAGCTTAAGACCTTTTGCATCACCAGTACTATTAGTAAAGAAGAAAGATGGTTCATGGAGATTTTGTGTGGATTATAGGAAGCCGAATGCTCTCAGAATTAAAAGCAGGTTTCCTTTACCTGTCATTGATGAGTTGTTAGATGAACTAGGAGGGGCAAAATGGTTTTCCAAGTTAGATTTAAGAGCTAGCCACCACCAGATCAGAATGTTGCCTGAAGATGAGCCCAAAACAGCCTTCAAGACTCACCATGGACAGTTCCAATTCAGAGTAGTTCCTTTTGGGCTGGCAACATCACCTGGCACTTTTCAGTGTATGATGAATTTTCTGTTTCCTGGCAGAAAGAAAGGAAGGAAAAAGGTACTGGTGTTTATGGATGATATACTGGTGTGTAGTTTCTCCTTAGAGGAGCATCTACAGGATCTGAGAGAAGTACTCACTACACTAAGGGAAAATCACTTTTATGTGAAAGAGAGCAAATGTTCTTTTGGCCAACAGTCTCTGGAGTATTTGGGGCATATTATTTCTGATAAAGGTGTAGCAACTGATCCATCCAAAACTACTGTAATGTTAAGTTGGACAGTTCCCAACAATGTGACAGAATTAAGGGGATTCCTAGGTCTGACTGGATATTATAGGAAGTTTGTTCAGAACTGTGGAATATTGGCAAAACCTTTAACTATGCTACTGAAGAAACAGGCCTTCCAATGGACACCTGAAGCTCAAACTGCTTTTGAACAGTTAAAACAAGCAATGGCTACTACTCCTGTCCTAGTTTTACCCAACTTTGATCAACCCTTCTGTGTGGAAATAGATGCTTGTGACTCTGGTGTAGGAGCTGTATTAACACAACAAGGACATCCAGTGGCTTTTTACAGCAAAGCTCTTGGCCTTAAAAACAAGCAACTGTCTATCTATGAAAAGGAGTTCCTAGCAATAATGATGGCAATAGATAAGTGGAGACCATATCTATCAAGACGGCCTTTTGTCATTAAAACAGACCACAAGAGTTTATGCCATCTAGGAGATCAAATTCTTACTTCAGAGCTCCAGAGAAAAGCTATGACTAAACTGGTGGGATTGCAGTTCAGCATTCAGTACAAGAAAGGAGTTGAGAACACTGTTGCAGATGCATTGTCCAGAGTTGCTCATCTGTTTCCCATTCAGGCTGTATCTACATCTCAACCTGTCTGGATACAGGAAGTACTAAATTCCTATACTGTAGATTCTGAAGCTCAGGAAATGCTGCAAAAGTTAGCTCTAGATCCTGTAGCTTGTCCAGGTTTTAAGCTGTATAAAGGACTGTTGAAACATAATGATCAGATCTGGATAGGAGCAAATACTGGACTTAAAACCATACTAATACAAGCTTTCCATTCTTCTCCTATGGGAGGCCACTCAGGAATTCTTCCAACATATTTCAGAGTGAGGCAATTGTTTCATTGGCAGGGCATGAAAGGAGATATTGAAAATTTTGTCAAGCAATTTGCAGTGTGTCAACAAGCCAAGCATGAGTTGTGTAAGTCCCCTGGTATGTTGCAACCCTTACCAATTCCTGAAGGACCATGGCAGTCCATTAGTATGGATTTCATTGAAGGTTTACCTAAATCAGAAGGTTACAGCTCTACTTTAGTAGTAGTTGATAGATTCACCAAAGTGATCCACTTTATACCTCTCAAACACCCTTTCACTGCTGCTGGTGTTGCCAAAGCCTTTCTGAATAATGTGGTCAAATTACATGGACTCCCACTGTCCATCATATCTGACAGAGACAAGATATTTACCAGCTCATTTTGGAAGGAGTTGTTCAGAGTGTGGGGTACAGAATTACAAATGAGCACTGCATATCATCCCCAAACTGATGGTCAGACAGAAAGAGTCAACCAGTGTTTGGAAATGTATTTGAGATGTGCTGTTCATGATTGTCCTGCAAAGTGGAAAAGCTGGTTGCCTCAAGCAGAATTCTGGTATAATTCAACATTCGATTCCTCACTGGGTTGTACTCCTTACAAAGCTTTGTATGGACATGAGCCAAACATTGGACAACTAGCCAGGGATCATGCTTCTCTGTATGGGGAAGTGCATAGCTGGCTTTCTACTCAGACAGAACACACTAACAGACTAAAGGAGCATCTACATAGAGCACAAGTGAAGTACAAACATTATGCTGACAAAAACATATCACCTAGGGAGTTCTCTGAAGGTGAACAGGTGTATCTGAGACTGCAACCATATGCTTAGTCATCAGTTGTGAACAGACCCTGTCCTAAGCTAGCACTAAATTTTTTTGGACCACTCAAGGTCATTTCCAAAATTGTAGCTGCGGCATACAAGCTTGAGTTACCTAAAGGAAGTCAGGTTCATCCAGTGTTCCACGTCTCACAGCTTAAATCGCATGTGCCAGATCACACACCGGTTTTCACAGTGCTACCCAAACCTCTAGACTTATCAGTTCCAGGAGTTGTTCCAAAACAGATACTAGACATGCGTCTGGTAAAGAAAGGCAACGCTGCGCATTTGCAAGTGCAAATCGAGTGGACCTCGGTGCCAGATTCGGCGGCTACGTGGGAGGATTACGAGGTGATCAAGGTGCGCTTTCCAGATGCACCAGCCTGGGGTCCAGCTGGTTCTCAAGGGGAGGGAAATGTCAGTATGGAGATACTGTCATTGGCGATCAAGCAAGAGGGGAGGCCGTGTTCTGAAAGCAAAGACGTAAAGTGTTGGCGGGCAATTTGAGTAGGCAGGTTGTCCTGTGTGGGCCTGGGTGAGTGTAACGGGCCGTGGGCCATCTGTAGTGCCGGCAGCGTATATAAGTTGGCCGTTGGGTGTCGTGAGGGGTATCGTTGATTTGAATTTTGTTGGAAATATGCCCTAGAGGCAATAATAAAAGGATTATTATTATATTTCCTTGTTCATGATAATTGTCTTTTATTCATGCTATAATTGTATTACCCGAAAATCGTAATACACGTGTAAATACATAGACCACAATACATGTCCCTAGTGAGCCTCTAGTTGACTAGCTCGTTGATCAACAGATAGTCATGGTTTCCTGACTATGGACATTGGATGTCATTGATAACGAGATCACATCATTAGGAGAATGATGTGATGGACAAGACCCAATCCTAAGCATAGCACAAGATCGTGTAGTTCGTTTGCTAGAGCTTTTCCAATGTCAAGTATCTTTTCCTTAGACCATGAGATCGTGTAACTCCCGGACACTGTAGGAGTGCTTTGGGCGTACCAAACGTCACAACGTAACTGGGTGACTATAAAGGTATACTACGGGTATCTCCGAAAGTGTCTGTTGGGTTGACACGGATCGAGACTGGGATTTGTCACTCCGTATGACGGAGAGGTATCTCTGGGCCCACTCGGTAATGCATCATCATAATGAGCTCAAAGTGACCAAGTGTCTAGTCACGGGATCATGCATTACGATACGAGTAAAGTGACTTTCCAGTAACAAGATTGAACGACGTATTGGGATACCGATGATCGAATCTCGGGCAAGTAACATACCGATTGACAAAGGGAATTGTATACGGGGTTGCTTGAATCCTCGACATCGTGGTTCATCCGATGAGATCATCGAGGAGCATGTGGGAGCCAACATGGGTATCCAGATCCCGCTGTTAGTTATTGACCGGAGAGCCGTGTCGGTCATGTCTACGTGTCTCCCGAACCCGTAGGGTCTACACACTTAAGGTTCGATCATGCTAGGGTTGTAGAGATATTTGTATGCAGCAAACCGAAAGTTGTTCAGAGCCCCGGATGAGATCCCGGACGTCACGAGGAGTTTCAGAATGGTCCGGAGCTAAAGAATTATATATGGGAAGTCGAGTTTCGGCCATCGGGAAAGTTTCGGGGGTCACCGGTATTGTATCGGGACCACCGGAAGGGTCCCGGGGGTCCACCGGGTGGGGCCACCTATCCCGGAGGGCCTCATGGGCTGAAATGGGAGGGTAACCAGCCCCTGGTGGGCTGGTGCCCCCCCCTTGGGCCCCCCCTGCGCCTAGGGTTGGGAACCCTAGGGGAGGGGCGCCTCCACTTGCCTTGGGGGGCAAGGCACCCCCTTGCCACCGCCCCCCCTAGGAGATCCCATCTCCTAGGGCTGGTGCCCCCTGGGGACCCTATATATAGAGGGGGGGGGGGAGGGAGTGCAGCCGCACCCTTGCACTTGGTGCCTCCCATCCCCCCTTGATACACCTCTCCCTCCCGCAGACGCTTGGCGAAGCCCTGCCGGGATCCCTGCTGCATCCACCATCATGCCGTCGTGCTGCTGGATCTTCACCAACCTCTCCTTCCCCCTTGCTGGATCAAGAAGGAGGAGACGTCACGCTGACCGTACGTGTGTTGAACGCGGAGGTGCCGTCCGTTTGACGCTAGGATCTCCGGTGATTTGGATCACGACGAGTACGACTCCCCTCAACCCCGTTCTCTTGAATGCTTCCGCTCGATCTACAAGGGTATGTAGATGCACTCCTCTCTCTCGCTGCTAGATGAACTCATAGATTGATCTTGGTGAAACCGTAGGAAATTTTTTGTTTTCTGCAACGTTCCCCAACAGTGGCATCATGAGCTAGGTCTATGCATAGTTCTCTTTGCACGAGTAGAACACAAATCTGTTGTGGGCGTAGATGTTGTCAACTTTCTTGCCACTACTAGTCTTATTTTGCTTCAGCGGTATTGTGGGATGAAGCGGCCCGGACCGACCTTACACGTACGCTTACGTGAGACAGGTTCCACCGACTGACATGCACTAGTTGCATAAGGTGGCTAGCGGGTGTCTGTCTCTCCCACTTTAGTTGGAGCGGATTCGATGAAAAGGGTCCTTATGAAGGGTAAATAGAAGTTGATAAATCACGTTGTGGCTTTTTCGTAGGTAAGAAAACGTTCTTGCTAGAACCCTTTTGCAGCCACGTAAAAGATGCAACAACAATTAGAGGACGTCTAACTTGTTTTTGCAGCAATTGCTTTGTGATGTGATATGGCCAAAAGTTGTGATGAATGATGAATGATATATTGTGATGTATGAGATCATGTTCTTGTAATAGGAATCACGACTTGCATGTTGATGAGTATGACAACCGGCAGGAGCCATAGGAGTTGTCTTAATTATTGTATGACCTGCGTGTCAATGATTTAACGCCATGTAATTACTTTATTTTATTGCTAAATTGTTAGCTATATTAGTAGAAGTAATAGTTGGCGAGCAACTTCATGGAGACACGATGATGGAGATCATGATGATGGAGATCATGGTGTCATGCCGGTGACGAAGATGATCATGGAGCCCCGAAGATGGAGATCAAAGGAGCTATATGATATTGTCCATATCATGTCACTACTATTTGATTGCATGTGATGTTTATCATGTTTTTGCATCTTGTTTACTTAGAATGACGGTAGTAAATAAGATGATCCCTCATAATAATTTCAAGAAAGTGTTCCCCCTAACTGTGCACCGTTGCGACAGTTTGTTGTTTCGAAGCACCACGTGATGATCGGGTGTGATAGATTCTAACGTTCACATACAACGGGTGTAAGACAGATTTACACATGCAAAACACTTAGGTTAACTTGACGAGCCTAGCATGTACAGACATGGCCTCGGAACACAAGAGACCGAAAGGTTGAACATGAGTCGTATCAAAGATACGATCAACATGGAGATGTTCACCGATGATGACTAGTCCGTCTCACGTGATGATCGGACACGGCCTAGTCGACTCGGATCATGTAACACTTAGATGACTAGAGGGATGTCTAATATGAGTGGGAGTTCATTAAATAATTTGATTAGATGAACTTAATTATCATGAACTTAGTCTAAAATCTTTGAAAAAATCTCTTGTAGATCAAATGGCCAACGCTCATGTCAACAATGAACTTCAACGCGTTCCTAGAGAAAACCAAGCTGAAAGATGATGGCAGCAACTATACGGACTGGGTCCGGAACCTGAGGATCATCCTCATAGCTGCCAAGAAAGCATATGTCCTAGAAGGACCGCTAGGTGAAGCACCCATCCCAGAGAACCAAGACGTTATGAATGCTTGGCAGTCATGTGCTGATGATTACCCCCTCGTTCAGTGCAGCATGCTTTACAGCTTAGAACCGGGGCTCCAAAAGCGTTTTGAGCAACACGGAGCATATGAGATGTTCGAGGAGCTGAAAATGGTTTTCCAAGCTCACGCCCGGGTCGAGATATATGAAGTCTCCGACAAGTTTTATAGTTGTAAGATGCAGGAAAATAGTTCTGTCAGTGAGCACATACTCAAAATGTCTGGGTTGCACAACCTCCTGTCCCAGCTGGACATTAACCTCCCGGACGAGGCGGTCATTGACAGAACCCTTCAGTCGCTCCCACCGAGCTACAAGAGCTTTGTGATGAACTACAATATGCAGGGGATGGTGAAAACTATTCCTGAAGTATTTTCAATGCTGAAGTCAGCAGAGGTAGAAATCAAAAAGGAACATCAAGTGTTGATGGTCAATAAAACCACCAAGTTCAAGAAAGGCAAGGGTAAGAAGAACTTCAAGAAGGATGGCAAGGATGTTGCCGCGCCCGGTAAGCCAGTTGCCGGGAAGAAGTCAAAGAATGGACCCAAGCCTGAGACTGAGTGCTTTTATTGCAAAGGGAAGGGTGACTGGAAGCGGAACTGCCCCAAATACTTAGCGGACAAGAAGGCCGGCAACACTAAAGGTATATGTGATATACATGTAATTGATGTGTACCTTACCAGTGCTCGTAGTAGCTCCTGGGTATTTGATACTGGTGCCGTTGCTCATATTTGTAACTCAAAGCAGGAGCTGCGGAATAAGCGGAGACTGGCGAAGGACGAGGTGACGATGCGCGTCGGGAATGGTTCCAAGGTCAATATGATCGCCGTCGGCACGCTACCTCTATATTTACCTACGGGATTAGTTTTAAACCTCAATAATTGTTATTTAGTGCCAAGTTTGAGCATGAACATTGTATCTCAATCTCGTTTAATACGACATGGCTACTCATTTAAATCCGAGAATAATAGTTGTTCTATTTATATGAGAGATATGTTTTATGGTCAAGCCCCGATGGTCAATGGTTTATTCTTAATGAATCTCAAACGTAATGTTACACATATTCATAGTGTGAATACCAAAAGGTGTAAAGTTGATAACAATAGTCCCACATACTTGTGGCACTGCCGCGTTGGTCACATTGGTGTCAAGTGCATGAAGAAGCTCCATGCTGATGGACTTTTAGAGTCTCTCGATTATGAATCATTTGACACATGCGAACCATGCCTCATGGGCAAAATGACCAAGACTCCGTTCTCCGGAACAATGGAGCGAGCAACCAACTTATTGGAAATCATACATACCGATGTGTGCGGTCCAATGAGCGTTGAGGCTCGCGGAGGATATCGTTATGTTCCCACTCTCACTAATGACTTGAGTAGATATGGGCATGTCTACTTGATGAAACACAAGTCTGAGACCTTTGAAAAGTTCAAAGAATTTCAGAATGAGGTAGAGAATCAGCGTGACCGAAAGATAAAGTTCTTACGATCAGATCATGGAGGAGAATATTTAAGTCACGAATTTGCTACGCACTTAAGGAAATGTGGAATCGTTTCACAACTCACGCCGCCTGGAACACCTCAGCGTAACGGTGTGTCCGAACGTCGTAATCGCACTCTATTGGATATGGTGCGATCTATGATGTCTCTTACCGATTTACCGCTATCATTTTGGGGATACGCTCTAGAGACAGCTACATTCACTTTAAATAGGGCTCTGTCTAAATCCGTTGAGACGACACCGTATGAATTATGGTTTGGGAAGAAACCTAAGCTGTCGTTTATAAAAGTTTGGGGATGTGATGCTTGTGTCAAGAAACTTCAACCTGAAAAGCTCGAACCCAAGTCGGAAAAATGCGTCTTCATAGGATACCGTAAGGACCATTTGGTATACCTTCTACCTTAGATCCGAAGGCAAGATCTTTGTTGCCAAGAACGGATCCTTTCTGGAAAAAGAGTTTCTCTCGAAAGGAGTAAGTGGGAGGAAAGTAGGACTCGACGAAGTACTACCTCTTGAACCGGAAAGTAGTGCAGCTCAGGAAAATGTTCCTGTGGTGCCGACACCGACTGGAGAGGAAATTAATGATTATGATCAAGGTACTTCGGATCAAGTTGCTACTGAACTTCATAGGTCCACAAGGACACGTTCCACGCCAGAGTGGTATGGCAACCCTGTCCTGGAAATCATGTTGTTAGACAACGGTGAACCTTCGAACTATGAAGAAGCGATGGCGGGCCCAGATTCCAACAAATGGCTTGAAGCCATGCAATCCGAGATAGAATCCATGTATGAAAACAAAGTATGGACTTTGACAGACTTGCCCGATGATCGGCGACCGATAGAAAACAAATGGATCTTTAAGAAGAAGATGGATGCGAATGATAATGTTACCATCTATAAAGCTCGACTTGTCGCTAAGGGTTATCGGCTTGTTCAAGGGGTTGACTATGATGAGACTTTCCCTCCCGTCGCGAAGCTGAAGTCCGTCCGAATCATGTTAGCAATTGCCGCATACTATGATTATGAGATATGGCAGATGGACGTCAAAACGGCATTCCTTAACGGCCATCTTAAGGAAGAACTGTATATGATGCAGCCGGAAGGTTTTGTCGATCCTAAGAATGCTAACAAGGTGTGCAAGCTCCAGCGATCCATTTATGGGCTGGTGCAAGCATCTTGGAGTTGGAACATTCGCTTTGATGAGATGATCAAAGAGTTTGGGTTTATGCAGACTTATGGAGAAGCCTGTGTTTACAAGAAAGTGAGTGGGAGCTCTGTAGCATTTCTCATATTATATGTAGATGACATACTTTTGATGGAAAATGATATAGAACTTTTGGACATCATTAAGGCCTACTTGAATAAGTGTTTTTCAATGAAGGACCTTGGAGAAGCTGCTTACATATTAGGCATCAAGATCTATAGGGATAGATCGAGACGCCTCATAGGTCTTTCACAAAGCACATACCTTGATAAGATATTGAAGAAGTTCAATATGGATCAGTCCAAGAAAGGGTTCTTTCCTGTATTGCAAGGTGTGAGATTGAGCTCGGCTCAATGCCCGACCATGGCAGAAGATAAAGAAGAGATGAGTGTCATCCCCTATGCCTCAGCCATAGGGTCTATTATGTATACCATGCTGTGTATCAGACCTGATGTAAACCTTGCCGTAAGTTTGGTAGGAAGGTACCAAAGTAATCCCGGCAAGGAACACTGGACAACGGTCAAGAATATCCTGAAGTACCTGAAAAGGACAAAGGACATGTTTCTCGTCTATGGAGGTGACGAAGAGCTCATCGTAAAGGGTTACGTCGATGCTAGCTTCGACACAGATCTGGATGACTCTAAGTCACAAACCGGATACGTGTATATGTTGAATCATGGAGCAGTAAGCTGGTGCAGTTGCAAGCAGAGCGTCATGGTGGGATCTACATGTGAAGCAGAGTACATGGCAGCCTCGGAGGCAGTGCATGAAGCAATATGGATGAAGGAGTTCATCACCGACCTAGGAGTCATACCCAATGCGTCGGGGCCGATCACTCTCTTCTGTGACAACACTAGAGCTATTGCCCTTGCTAAGGAGCCCAGGTTTCACAAGAAGACCAGGCACATCAAGCGTTGTTTCAACTCCATTCGTGAAAATGTTCAAGATGGAGACATAGATATTTGCAAAGTACATACGGATCAGAATGTCGCAGATCTGTTCACTAAACCTCTTCCGCGAGTAAAACATGATCAACAGCAGAACTCTATGGGTGTTCGATTCATCACAATGTAACTAGATTATTGACTCTAGTGCAAGTGGGAGACTGTTGGAAATATGCCCTAGAGGCAATAATAATAGGATTATTATTATATTTCCTTGTTCATGATAATTGTCTTTTATTCATGCTATAATTGTATTATCCGGAAATCATAATACACGTGTGAATACATAGACTACAATACATGTCCCTAGTGAGCCTCTAGTTGACTAGCTCGTTGATCAACAGATAGTCATGGTTTCCTGACTATGGACATTGGATGTCATTGATAATGAGATCACATCATTAGGAGAATGATGTGATAGACAAGACCCAATCCTAAGCATAGCACAAGATCATGTAGTTCGTTTGCTAGAGCTTTTCCAATGTCAAGTATCTTTTCCTTAGACCATGAGATCGTGTAACTCCCGGACACCGTAGGAGTGCTTTGGGTGTATCAAACGTCACAACGTAATTGGGTGACTATAAAGGTATACTACGGGTATCTTCGAAAGTGTCTGTTGGGTTGACACGGATCGAGACTGGGATTTGTCACTCCATATGATGGAGAGGTATCTCTGGGCCCACTCGGTAATGCATCATCATAATGAGCTCAAAGTGACCAAGTGTCTGGTCACGGGATCATGCATTACGGTACGAGTAAAGTTACTTGCCGCTAACGAGATTGAACAAGGTATTGGGATACCGACGATCGAATCTCGGGCAAGTAACATACCGATTGACAAAGGGAATTGTATACGGGGTTGCTTGAATCCTTGACATCGTGGTTCATCCGATGAGATCATCGAGGAGCATGTGGGAGCCAACATGGGTATCCAGATCCCGCTGTTGGTTATTGACCGGAGAGCCGTGTCGGTCATGTCTACGTGTCTCCCGAACCCGTAGGGTCTACACACTTCAGGTTCGATGACGCTAGGGTTGTAGAGATATTTGTCTGCAGCAAACCAGTCCCGGATGAGATCCCGGACGTCACGAGGAGTTCCGGAATGGTCTGGAGGTAAAGAATTATATATGGGAAGTCGAGTTTCGGCCATCGGGAAAGTTTCGGGGTCATCGGTATTGTACCGGGACCACCGGAAGGGTCCCGGGGGTCCATCGTGTGGGGCCACCTATCCCGGAGGGCCTCATGGGCTTAAGTGGGAGGGGAACCAGCCCCTGGTGGGCTGGTGCGCCCCCCGCTTGGCCCCCCCTGCGCCTAGGGTTGGGAACCCTAGGGGAGGGGGCGCCTCCACTTGCCTTGGGGGCAAGGCACCCCCCTTGGCCGCCCCCCCCCCCCTAGGAGATCCCATCTCCTAGGGCCGGCGCCCCCTGGGGACCCTATATATAGAGGGGGGGAGGGAGGGCAGCCGCACCCTTGCACTTGGCGCCTCCCTTCCCCCCTTGCTACACCTCTCCCTCCCGCAGACGCTTGGCGAAGCCCTGCCGGGATCCCTGCTGCATCCACCACCACGCCGTCGTGCTGCTGGATCTTCATCAACCTCTCCTTCCCCCTTGCTGGATCAAGAAGGAGGAGACGTCACGCTGACCGTACGTGTGTTGAACACGGAGGTGCCGTCCATTCGGCGCTAGGATCTCCGGTGATTTGGATCACGACGAGTACGACTCCCTCAACCCCATTCTCTTGAACGCTTCCGCTCGATCTACAAGGGTATGTAGATGCACTCCTCTCTCTTGCAGCTAGATGAACTCATAGATTGATCTTATTGAAACCGTAGGAAATTTTTTGTTTTCTGCAACGTTCCCCAACAAATTTGAATTACTCTCTCCTCTGTTTCTCTCTGGTTGCGTCCGCATCTCTCTCTCTCTCGCGCTGATCCCCTTCTCTCGTTCGAATCTCATCGGCGACGAGCCCCAAATCCAGCGGTCCTCCTCGGCCAACGGCAAGGGCGTTACACAGTTCAAAGCAATTGTGGTTTTACGCTACATTATTTCAAGTGCTTGCAGTGTTATGCCACATAGTTGTTCAGAGCTTTCTTGTGTAACTGATTCAGCGTTTCATTTTATAATCTGTTCAGGTCTTTGTGGTTTTTTGCTAGAGAATTTCAAGCGCTTGCAGTTTGCTGCTTTTACTCTGGCAAGAATGCTGAAAGAGATGTTGAGCCGGGCGTCTATGGTACCAACAGCGCCATTGATGGGCTGTTGCGTCTGAGCCTGCATCAGAAACCCGTCGCCGGCCGTCTCCCCCTTTTCAGGCGAGGGGTTACACCGACAGGCGTCGTGGGTGTCCTTCTGCCCCATGCATGGCGTCCGGAGCTCCTGTAGAGGGACTTGCGGCGGTGGTTGACATGAAGCCGGGGCCGAGCGGTGCCTCCTGCACCACCTCAGGAGCCTCACCCCGTACCAACCTATCCTGCCCTTCCAAGGTATCACCCCCCCCCCCCCCCCCCCCCCCCCAATCCGTCAGGCTATTGACTCCCTTGCGCTCGTGAGGTGTTTGTGGAATCAATGCCTCCCCCTTTTCCGTATCTAATGGATAACTATATCTGTACAGGTAGCTACAGCATTAGGAAATTTGAAATTCCCTTATGTGCACCCTGATCCTGAAGGCGCCACTTGTGTGCTGCTCTCGCTGAAGATCCTAGGCTTGAAAAGGCGCACATGCTTGTTGGATGTGGTGCCAATGCGCCAATCGACCTAATTATGAGGTTAGTTTGTACCTCATCTTTCACCTATTTCTTTGTTGAAATCTCCGTCTCAAAGTTGAGTAATCATCAATGCTGCAATTGCAGATATTTCTTTAACCAGGTGACAGAATTGTAGATTGCCCTCCAACTCTTACCATGTATGAGTTTGATGCTCCAGTCGATGCTGCACTTGTCATCAAAGTTATCTGAATGCTCTCTTGGTTTTATTTTCTTAAACCTTCCATGATTGTGTCTGAACCTGATTTGATATGCCATTCACCATTCCGTAGTGTAGTTCCAAGACTTGCTGATTTCTTCCTAGACATTGCACACATTGTCACTTGTGCAGATCGGTGCTAATAAGCCCCACCTATTGCACACGCTAGCGTCGAACTGTGTGCGATAACATCATGACATCACAAATGTTACAGAAATAAAACCATGTGCGATGGCCAACACATCACACACGATTGAGGAAGAAAACTGTGTGCGATTCCTTGCACACAGTTTTCTCAAAGAAGCATTTGCGATGAACTAAACTATCACACACGTTTTGGTTGAACGAACCGTGTGTTCTGCATAGCAGATGAATGTGCTGAAAAACTTGTCTGTGATTTGTAACAGGCGGTTCATTTTGATGAATCATGTGAGATATGTTGCCATGGCAGACAGTTACACCTAAGAAGCCGTGTGTGGTATTGTTTACACAATGGTCTCACTATTGGGAACTCTAGTTTTTTTTCACCCGCTCTTCTTCTTTGTCAACGCTACTAAAGACCTGATGGTCGCCAACTTGATGGACGAAAGAACATGAGAAAGGGTTCTAAAATAAAAGGCTAGAAAGTCTACTACAGTACAGTCAAAGTCAGCGGCTGAGTTTGCCTAGCATCGCCTACTCATTTTTGTAGGTGAATGATTTCAATATTCGAAAGTTTTACCAGCTGCACATTGGCCTCGTGTAACCGTCGCATGAAATATTTTAAACATGCATAAAAACATTAAATGATAAAGTAACAGAGGTTCATAGGTTCTTAATTACATGAAATATTTACAAGATAATATAAACTGGCTAGGCATAAAACTGATCCATCATCTGCCATCTTTTGACATGCTTACCAGCGCTGCGGCTGCAGCAGCGCGACCCCTCAGCGTCAAGGGGAAGGAGACACATCCTCATGTCAATAATCTGCCTATACATGTCGCAGCTTTTGTAGTCGTCGTTAGCCGCCTACGCGAGATGTTGTGTACTCAAACATTTCTCCCAGATCGAGTGTCAACGGCGCTTGTCGATGCCATCCTTCATTTTGGTAAAGGTAAAGATAAAATCTAGTAAGATCGATCTTAGTAAATTAGTTTCCAAGATTTTCACTAGTTTAATATTTTCCTCTTTTCCATCTTCACATTTTTATTTAGTTTAGGGATCACTCACAAGCTTTCTCGCCATCTCTTTTTGATTATCTTGTTTCAAAAATTAAAGTATCAAGAGATATAGAATTACTTTGCAGTTTCTGAACTGAGTTGCATTGTGCTTATTTTGTAAGCTGCCGGTAAAAAATTACGGTTGTTCTATTACTCTTATTATAGATTACATATCAAGAACTTTTGTTATCCCGTTTTTGCCCTTCCACCTTTTGTCAGAACACAGCTTGATCAAAAAATAAGTGTGATGCCAAATATCAAATAATCTAAGAGCTAATATAATAGGCTGGACGAAGTTACAGTAATCCATCATATAATACCAAATGGAATTTACCTCACTGGGTTTTCTCTATAAAACATGGGTTCTTGTTTGTCCTTCAATATATTTAAAATAGTTTATGGTTTATTAAGTCATCAAGGCCGAGAAAAACTTGTGTCCTCAACCAATACAACCATTTGTAGATAATAGTTTATGATTTGTTACATCATCAGAGGCATGAAAAACTCGTGTCTTCAACCAATACAACCGTTTGGTCCACCATAGTAAAATATGTAGCCCCTATTGATTATAACAGTGAAGTCAGTTTCTTTGTAGCAATCTGGCCTGTCAACTAACTTAATCATGCGAGTTGTAATTGGGTCTCGAGCATGGCCGTTGGCATCGTAGATCTTAATATGCTTAAAGTATGCAGATCTCTTATCATCTTCATCATCCGGGAACTGACCACTTCCCATTGGAGGGCCATGTGTATTTTTTAGGTAATTCACAAATCCTGTCAGGGCTTGTATTCGTGATTCTCCAGGGCAAAGTTGTCCTGGAAAATGCCCCAAGAATGATGGACTGTCTAAATCGTGTCGATACACCACCCAATCCCCAGAGTTCGGATCCTGCAGTATACAATAAACAAGGGATGATGGTCATAAATGATATTTTTCATGCTACATAAGTGTAAAGAAACTAGATAGCTTGCAAGGAATCTCTTGTGAACACATGCCAATGCAATCTTATAGGGAATTAGGGATATCTACTAGGACAACAGGGGGGGCCTTGTTTAGGCTAAGCCTGGCGTAGTGATCGGCTTGGCCATAAATTGACGGGGGAGAAATAGCTTGGCCAGGCACTAGTGCAGCTCCTCTTGCAGGGACAAATCCTGGGCACTGCAAGTTATAGCAGCCTGCAGATTTGGTGTCCCTCTGAGAAATGGTACAAGGCGACATGTATTAATGTTAATGTATACATAGCTATACTTAATATAAACGAGTCCAAAGAGGAAAAAAAGGATAGGTTTAGTGACACCTCAACATTATGTACTTTATCAGAATGGCATGGTATACACTTACCGTCGTGTATGTAAAGAATCGAACATCTCGGTTATGATACAAAGAGGGGGAAACCTGCAAGCCAACCCATAATTTAAATAGCACTTCTTGAAAAGCATTTGAGTTTGTCAGAATGGGTGATATGTATGTACATGAAACCCTGCTTCAATTAAGCTGTAGTGTTCCCCTTCTTGACAATAGATCTGTATGGCTGATCCGGAGTCTTGAGAGTTTTCTTGATTAGGTGAACCCCATATACTCATTTCAGCTCGAAGACCATAGAATTTTCCTGGCTCCGTGTGCCACATTGCATACTATTTATATAAAGATGTAGCTCAAATTAGTGAATAATCAGAAAAAATTGTACTAGTGCACAAGCAAATTACAACATTAAGGTAGCTTCTTGCCAGCGATAAGATGCTCTTCTTCCTAGAACTTACAACGTGGTGCTTTTAGGTGATCCTCTGGACGCTATCAGGATTTTCCTATACTTTAACCAAGTAGGTTTGGCTCGAACAATCCTTCTCAACAAGGTGCATGGGTCATGCCGATGTATTGGTTAACTCCTAGCTAAGTGTTGGCACATCAGGATTAGTATTACATATTGCATGCATACATGGAACTTCTCGGTAAGGAAATACGATGTACACTCCAAGTCCAAGCTAAGTGTTGGCACATCGGGATTAGTAATACATAGAGCATGAATGGAGCTAGATCCGTTTCTGAATCAATTTGGTGTGGTGTATTGATTTTTATATATTGCATTACTTGTCTTGATCTGTATCTGGATCCATTTGGGTTTGGTGCATTAATTTTGTATATTGCATTCTTTGTCAAACCAGATCTGTTTCTGAATCCATTGAGTGTAGTGCATTAATTTTGTACTCCTTCTGTCTGAGTTTATTAGGCCCACTTTTATTTTGGACCAAAGTTTTGACATGAATTTTAACTAATAAAATTTACACTATATGTCACAAAAATTGTACCGTGGAAAACCTCTTTCAAATACAAGTCTAACAATATACTTTTTGTAGCATATACTTTACATTTTTTAGTCAAAGTTGGATCCAAAATACAAGGGGGCCTAATATACGTGAACAGAGGTAGTATATTGCATTCCTTGTCAAACCAGATCTGTTTTTCTTTTCTTTCCTTTTTTGCGAAAAAACAAGATCTGTTTCTGAATCCATTGGGTGTGGTACATTAATTTTGTAGATTGCGCTGAAGAGAAACATATTCGTAGTTCCATTCATGCATGTAATCTAGATTGAGCAACTATTTCCTGCTGTTACGAAAGTTATAATTTTGGACATAGGTAAAGTACTTACTATAAAATCATATGCATACATTTGTCTCTAGAAGTACTTCCACAGTGTGCAATTTTAGTATTTATACATATTCTCTGATTGATGTTTCTGGGAACTGAAGATCTAACGATTTGGGAAAATTCCTTCACGCCTTCCTGTTCATCACATAACAAAACAAATAGGATTCAAATCTAACACGGAGGGAGGGAGGGAGTGTCGTACATGAGATATGGTGTTGCCTTTTCCATCAGTTTTCATTCTCCTGTTGAGCTGAAAAGGGTTGGATCCTGAAAGAGTGCCATCCTAGAAAATGTTTTTTCTGGAAAGTTAGGACGATTGTTGTACCAAATCCACAAAACATAATTATTTCCTTGCACATGTGGTGTTCTAATATCTAATTGGCGACATAACTGACAGAGAATAATTACAACAGAATACAAATATTGGTACTTTTCATGATCAAGTGGTCATGTAGGTACAAGAACGTGGTGGATACATAAGAAATATTAGAAAGGGTTATATGTTTTGACAAGCTAAAAGTAAATTTAATTTTACCTTCTCATTTGTTTGTAGGCTGCCACCCAGATCTATTGATTCGGCCAAAGTGATGTAATAAGGAGCAAATGAAAATAAGAGAAATATTGGTATGATAACATGACCCTGACCAGAAGCCATGGGTACAAGGAACTGTCTTCCTTCAACAAAACTTATAATTTTGTGGTTCCTTATACTTGTGTGTGACCTGGGCAATGCTATATATAGAGTAGAGGTAAAAAAAATTCTATAGAATGGTTTAGACCATTTCTTGTACGCGTTCGCTCAACATTTATTGAATGGCTGATTTGATGATCTTTCTTTGTATTTGGCTATATATCAATTTTTCCATGAATGTTTTTTAATAGTTACTTAATTTACAATCATTGCATGTCCAATTTCCAGATAAGGAGACACTTATTGTTTCATGATATTTCATTAATAACGGATTTGCTTATATCCAATGAATGGTTGTCTGATGATATGTCTTATTTTTCTATGGATATGTATCGGTTACTCCATCAATATTCACTAATAATAGACTTGGTTTAAATTGTAACCATTTATTTTCATAGATTTTTTTCAAACTCGTTGGTAGCCTACTTCGACCTACTCCCTTCGATTCATCAGTGTAATGGAGGGAATCACCCTTTCATGGGCCAGTACTCTCCTCCTAGCCCAACTAGGAGCCCATGGACTCATGGACAAAAGATTGGCTTGTTTAAATTATAAGTGGTACATAACTTCAGTCTAGAGAATTCGATGCTATGCTGCATAATCGGTTCAATTTATGTTCGTGTCATCTTAAGTTCTTGCCTTGTGCAACAAATTCATTTTTTTGGAAGCACGGTACAAACGCGAATGCTTCATTGTGCAACCATTGCAAGTGCTTGCGGTGTTATGCAACATATAGTTGTTCAAAGTTACCTTGTGTAATTAGTTCATATTTTGCATTCTATAATCTTTTCTACTTCTGAAGTTTCAAGTTTATGGTCCTCCGCAAACTTACTAAGCCACATTCCCTCTGTCTAACAAGTGGATAATCATAGCCTAGGACACGAAAGGGAACCTACGGGGATCGTTCTTTTATAATACTTTATAAAAAATTGATCCTTCCTCGCTGCCCTTCTCTCCAACCTCCTACGATGCCCTCCCCAAATCACCTCTCCCATGCCGCCTATCTCCCCCAGTCCTCTTCCTCCCCCTGCATTAAGCCACTAGTAGAAAACAGGGCATTTGTCCCGGTTTGTAAGGTCCTTTAGTCCTGGTTCTTGAACCGGGACTAATAGGTCGTTACTAATGCCCTTAATCTTTAGTCCCGTTTCTTACACAAACCGGGACAGATGGGCCTCCACGTGGCTGATGCGGCGAGCCCAGGCAGGAGGCCCTTTGGTCCCGATTGGTGGTACCAACCGGGACCAATAGGCATCCACGCGTCAGCATTTTATGTGTTGGGGTTTTTGTTTTTTTTTTGAAAGGGGGGGGTGTTAGGGGGGTTTTGGAGGGTTAATTCAGGTGTTTCATATATTGTGTTAGCTAGCTAATTAATACAGAGAAGTGTCCTCTCTTATCTTCGTGCTTGGTCGATGGTACGTACTATACGTATAGAGAGGACTAGACACGCTAGGTCGTAAGAAAATGAAGGAAACAAAAGATCGTCATGAACATATGCATACAGAGAGAAGTGATATCGATCACCTCTCCTTCTCTGAGAGATTGGTCGAACAACAAGTTCTTGTATATCTATCCGACGCTATATACAATATAATTATCTCTTACAATATAATCTCCTAGTTCCAAATGAACGCATAGTCCACGTGGTATTCTCCGTCTTTGGCGATCACGTGGTCAAGAAAGAATGCCGCCAATTCCTCTTGAATTCCTCGCATACGATCTGGTGGTAGGTTCTTCCCGCATCCGAAATATCTAATTTGAAGAAGGGGGTCAATAAATATATATGAGTAAATGAAACTGAACACAAATGATGGTAATAAAATAAAATTATGAATATTATTATTTACGCACTTCATATTGTTTGCCGGAGTAGCCCCGCTCACAGGTCGTGTGGCGAATGGACTCGCAAATGTAGTATCCACAGTAATTATTCCCTTGTTCCTACCACAACCATTTTACAAGAAATAGAGGTCAATCAAACTGATAATTATATAGCAAGCATGCTAAATGGTATTGATAAAACTAGCGCTTGAATCACTATAGGAGATGCGTGGAACATGCTACTATAATACTTACTTTCGGGTGTCTAAATTGCAACTTCTTCGGTAGTCCCGGAGTTTTTGAGGTGAATTTATTCCAAACCCTGTCAGACAAAGAAAACAATTACTTCATATCAGGAAATGAACAAATTGAAGTTGCCGATATGGTGCGATAATGATCGATTTAACTTACTTCTCTAGAATTGCAGTCATGTCCGCGTACTCCTTGGGATCTTTTTGTCTCGAGTCTAAGACGGTTACTAGTCCCTGCTCAAGCTTAATCTCTAGGAGAATATAGTGGAAGCTACGCACGCATGCATAACTCATCAATTACATTACTATAACCTTGACTAATAAGGGAAACCGAATATGCACAAGACAGTAACACTCACTCGAATTCGTAAGGGAAGAGTATTACAGCTTTGTTTTGATATAATACAAACGATTGTAGAAGCTTGACCTCTATATCTTTGGCTTGAAATTTAACCATATATGCATCTATGAGATTTGTGTTAATGAACCCAATATCACCGATTTGTCTTTTCTTCAATTCGGCGATCTTCAATCTGCATAATATAGTGAGGATAATTAAAAATACATGCAATGAAAGAGCTGACCTACATATAGAGACTTAATGACAGAAGTAGTACTACTTACAGGCAGTAGCAAGTGATCATTAACTTATCGAGGGCCTTTAGATTGAAAAACTCAAAGAACTCCTCAAATGGAACATTCAACAGTTCAATTCCAACGAGGTCATGCTCCTCTTTAACTCTGAGCGTCAAAATATTCCTCCCCTCAGACTCTCTACAGGTTTTCATATACCAATCATGGAATCTTCGCATCATCGTTGTTAGAGATTTTTCATCTTTGACGAGAGGCTTCCCGTACACGTATTTGTGTTCGTCCACCTCCAAGAAATCAAAATGTGCATCGTCGGGCAGGTAATCTCCAAGATCGTTATAACCGGGCACCATCCCGCCCGGATGATTCGCGACGACGCTAGACACCTGGAGCGGGGGCAACAATTGGTTCGCTTGTTCGCCGAGCTAGGCAACTTTTTTCCCAGCTCGTCGTTCTGCTAACCTTTGACCACTGACAGTACTTCCCGACCGCTCCGCTTCGATAAATGACTTTGTAAGAATGCGCTCATCGTTGTCTTTCACCGGAGACTTTGGTGGTTTCGTCAGGGCAGCCAGAGTACACTTCGCTTTTACCGGGTCTATCTTCTCCTCCGGAGGTGGATTTTTCTTTGCTTTGACCCCTTCAAAGAAGTTGGTCACTTCAGCTTGCACGATCTTCGTGTTTTCCTCCTGGCTCCTCTCGTATGGTAACTTCTCTGGAGTCTTCAGAGAAGGACCGTATCTGTATTGCCTGCCTCTGGCTGTACTGCTAGACGCCGGAGCAGACGGAATGGCTGCGGTTTTCTTTCCTTTCTTACGAGGCGGAGGAGAAGGACGACGCGCCGGAGCAGCCGGAGCGACGGCGGGTCTCTTCCGCCCTTGTTGACGAGGCGGAGAAGGAGGTGGCTGGCTGCTCGGGCGCGCAGGCGCAGGCGGCGGAGAAGGAGGCGGAGTGCCGCCACGCGCCGAAGAAGGAGGCTGAGTGCCCTGATCCCTCGCCGGAGGAGGCGGAGGAGGAGGCGGAGTGTCCTGACTCGCCGAATGAGGAGGAGGAGGCGGAGGCGTCCAGTTCAGAAGGTTGATGAGCTCCTTCCGCCATAGGCATGGAGTCTTCAGAGAAGAACCCAGCCGAATCTCCCCTTCACCCGTAGGGTCGTCAAGCTCAAGGTCCTCAAATCCGTCCGTTATTTGATCCACCATCACCCTAGCATATCCTTCTGGATTCGACTGGCCGTGGTAGGTTGTGCTAGGTTCAGTAGGTAAAACAGAGCCAATAGTCACCTTCACTTTCAATGTCAT
This sequence comes from Triticum aestivum, assembly GCF_018294505.1. Lineage (NCBI taxonomy): Eukaryota > Viridiplantae > Streptophyta > Magnoliopsida > Poales > Poaceae > Triticum > Triticum aestivum. Next base: position 42,048,422 of record NC_057798.1, on the reverse strand, counting down.
CCATCGTGCTATAAGGAGGCAATGTTGAGACTCTGTGATAGCATCCACGGGGTAGCTAGTAGGAGCCGTGAAGACATGCTCCAGCTGCTGAGTCTGCTCGGTGGAAGCCACGCTGCTTCTCCGCTGAGATGACGGGGTAGCTTCAGGGGAAGCTTCGGCAGGTCGTTTGCTGCGATCTGCTTCTCGTTCCTCTAGCCCTTGTACCCTTTCGTGCAGCGCCTGCAGTTGGCTATGCTCCACTTTCTTCCTCCTCTCCTAGCTTTTGTAACCCCCTGCGTCCGGAAACCGAGCCTTCCACGGAAGGGAGCCTGGCGTGCCTCGTGTCCGTCCAGGGTGCTCAGGATTCCCAAGGGCCATTGTGAGCTCGTCCTTCTCTCTGTCTTGATCGAACGTCCCTTGCTGCGCTTTCTCAATATACTCCTTAAGCCTCGTGACGGGTATTCGTAGTTGCTCTTCCGTCCAAACACACTTCCCTGATACAGGGTCCAAGGTTCTGCAAACCCCGAAGAACCAAGTCCGGCAACGGTCTGGCCAGTTCAATGTCTCTGGTTCGACCCCTTTAGCAATCAGGTCATTCTCAGCCTTGTCCCACAAAGCTCGGGCTTTGAGGTAGCCACCTGACCCCGTGCGATGGTGATGCTTCTTCTTCGCAGCATTAATCTTGTTTGTCGCTGACATCTTCTTACTCTTTTCCGATGTCTTGTGGGCCACAAATGCGGGCCATTAATCTCTGATCTTCTCATACTTTCCGATGAATTCTGGTGTCTTTTCTTTGTCGACAAATGTTTTCAGCTCATTCTTCCACCTCCTGAATAGTTCTGCCATCTTCTTAAGAGCATGAGACTTGATCAATTGCTTTATAACTGGCTTCTTCGGATCCTCCTCTGGCAGTAGGGTGAAATTTGCCTTAAGCGTTGTCCAAAGATCTTCTTTCTGCATATCGGAAACATAAGACACCTCAGGGTCTTCCTTCTTAGGCTTTAACCATTGCTGGATACTGATCGGGATCTTGTCCCTAACAAGAACCCCACACTGAGCACGAAATGCATCCCTTGTCCAGATGGGTTCAATCGGCTTGCCATCGTGCGCGATTGCTGTGATCTCAAACCTTTCATCCGAGCGAAACTTTTTCTTCGGGCCTCATTTCTTTACCGAAGTTGAGCTTGATCCGGAGGGCTAGAGAAAAGAAGAAAGACGAGAGTTAATTAATATGTGTACATATGAAAACAATGAATGCATCAATTAGCTAGTCAGCACGGGCTTAACTAATATATATATATATACCTCGCCGGACTCGGTTCGGTCACCGGAGCCGTCATCACGGTCTCCTTCTTATACCTCCATTGGGTCACCAGAGCCATCATAATCATAGCCCTCTTCTTGTACCGGCACTAATGGGTCACCGGAGCCATCATAATCATAGCCTTCTTCTTCACCCTGTCCTTCCAGACCATCGGTGTCGTTGAGAAATGACGCAACTGTTGGAAATATGCCCTAGAGGCAATAATAAAATGGTTATTATTGTATTTCCTTGTTCATGATAATTGTCTATTATTCATGCTATATTTGTATTGACCGGAGACCGCAATACATGTGTGAATACATAGACCACAACATGTCCCTAGTGAGCCTCTATTTGACTAGCTCGTTGATCAACAGATGGTCATGGTTTCCTGACCATGGACATTGGATGTCATTGATAATGGGATCACATCATTAGGAGAATGATGTGATGGACAAGACCCAATCCTAAGCCTAGCACAAGATCGTGTAGTTCGTATGCTAAAGCTTTTCTAAATGTCAAGTATCTTTTCCTTAGACCATGAGATTGTGCAACTCCCGGACACCGTAGGAATGCTTTGGGTGTGCCAAATGTCACAACGTAACTGGGTGGCTATAAAGGTGCACTACGGGTATCTCCGAAACTGTCTGTTGGGTTGGCACGAATCGAGACTGGGATTTGTCACTCCGTGTGACGGAGAGGTATCTCTGGGCCCACTCGGTAGGACATCATCATAATGTGCACAATGTGATCAAGGAGTTGATCGCGGGATGATGTGTTATGTAACGAGTAAAGAGACTTGCCGGTAACGAGATTGAACAAGGTATCGGGATACCGACGATCGAATCTCGGGCAAGTACTATACCAGTAGACAAAGGGAATTGTATACGGTAGGGTCTACACACTTCAGGTTCGATGACGCTAGGGTTATATGGAATAGATATACGTGGTTACCGAATGTTGTTCGTAGTCCCGGATGAGATCCCGGACGTCACGAGGAGTTCCGGAATGGTCCGGAGGTAAAGATTTATATATGGGAAGTCCTGTTTTGGTCACCGGAAAGGTTTCGGGTGCTATCGGTAACGTACCGGGACCACCGGGAGGGTCCCAGGGGTCCACCAGGTGGGGCCACCGGCCCCAGAGGGCTGCGTAGGCCAAATGTGGGAGGGGACCAGCCCCAGGTGGGCTGGTGCGCACCCCACCAAGGCCCAAGGCGCAGGGAGAGTGGGAGGGGGCAAAACCCTAGGTCTAGATGGGCCTTAAGGCCCACCCTAGGGCGCCCCCCTCTCTTCCCCCATTTGGCCGCACCCTAGATGGGTTTTAGGGGCTGCCGCCACCCCTAGGGAGGGAACCCTAGATGGGGGCGCAGCCCCTCCCCTTCCCCTATATATACTTGAGGTATTGGGGGCTGCAAAACACACGAGATGAACTCCCCCAAGGCGCAGCCTTACCTCTCTCCCTCCTCGTCTCTTGCGGTGCTTGGCGAAGCCCTGCTGGAATGCCACACTCCTGCATCAACACCACGCCGTTGTGCTGCTGCTGGACGGAGTCTTCCCCAACCTCTTCCTCTCTCCTTGCTGGATCAAGGCATGGGAGACGTCACCGGGCTGCACGTGTGTTGAACGCGGAGGTGCCGTCCGTTCGGCACTAGGATCTTCGGTGATTTGGATCACGACGAGTATGACTTCCTCAACCCCGTTCTCTTGAACGCTTCTGCCCGCGATCTACAAGGGTATGTAGATGCACTCCTCTCTCTCGTTGCTAGTCTCTCCATAGATAGATCTTGGTGACTCGTAGGAAAATTTTGAATTTCTGCTACGTTCCCCAAAAGTGGCATCATGAGCTAGGTCTATTGCGTAGATTCTATGCACGAGTACAACCCAAGTTGTTGTGGGCATTGATTTTGTTCAATATGCTTACCGTTACTAGTCCTCTCTTGTTTCAACGGTATTGTGGGATGAAGCGGCCCGGACCGACCTTACACGTACACTTACGTGAGACAGGTTCCACCGACTGACATGCACTTGTTGCATAAGGTGGCTAGCGGGTGCCAGTCTCTCCCACTTTAGTAGGATCGGATTCGATGAAAAGGGTCCTTATGAAGGGTAAATAGTAATTGTCATATCATGTTGTGGCTTTTGCGTAGGTAAGAAACGTTCTTGCTAGAAACCCATAGCAGCCACGTAAAACATGCAAACAACAATTAGAGGACGTCTAACTTGTTTTTGCAGGGTATGCTATGTGATGTGATATGGCCAAAAAGAATGTGATGAATGATATGTGATGTATGAGATTGATCATGTTCTTGTAATAGGAATCACGACTTGCATGTCGATGAGTATGACAACCGGCAGGAGCCATAGGAGTTGTCTTTATTTATTGTATGACCTGCGTGTCACTGAATAACGCCATGTAATTATTTTACTTCATTGCTAAACCGTTAACCATAGTAGTAGAAGTAATAAGTTGGCGAGACAACTCATGGAGACACGATGATGGAGATCATGATGATGGAGATCATGGTGTCATGCCGGTGACGATGATGATCATGGAGCCCCGAAGATGGAGATCAGAAGGAGCAAAATGATATTGGCCATATCATGTCACTTTCATTGCATGTGATGTTTATCATGTTTATGCATCTTATTTGCTTAGAACGACGGTAGTAAATAAGATGATCCCTCATAATAATTTCAAGAAAGTGTTCCCCCTAACTATGCACCGTTGCAAAAGTTCGTTGTTTCGAAGCACCAAGTGATGATCGGGTGTGATAGATTCTAACGTTCACATACAACGGGTGTAAGCCAGATTTACACACGCGAAACACTTAGGTTGACTTGACGAGCCTAGCATGTACAGACATGGCCTCGGAACACAAGAGACCGAAACATCTAACATGAGTCGTATAGTGGATACGATCAACATGAAGATGTTCACCGATGATGACTAGTCCGTCTCACGTGATGATCGGACACGGCCTAGTTGACTCGGATCATGTATCACTTAAGATGACTAGAGGGATGTCTATCTGAGTGGGAGTTCATTAGATGAACTTAATTATCCTGAACATAGTTAAAAGGTTTTTGCAAATTATGTCGTAGCTCGCGCTTTAGTTCTACTGTTTTAGATATGTTCCTAGAGAAAATATAGTTGAAAGTTGATAGTAGCAATTATGCGGACTGGGTCCGTAAACTGAGGATTGTCCTCATTGTTGCGTAGAAGGCTTATGTCCTTAATGCACCGCTCAGTGTGCTGAACCTCGAACGTCATTTGTGGATGTTGCGAACATCTGACATACACGTTTTGATGACTACGTGATAGTTCAGTGGGTAATGTTAAATGGTTTAGAATTGAGGCACCGAAGACATTTTTGAAATGTCGCGGAACATATGAGATGTTCCAAGAGCTGAAATTGGGATTTCAGGCTCGTGCCCACGTCAAGAGGTATAAGACCTCCGACGAGTTTCTTAGCCTGCAGACTAAGGGAGAAAAGCTCAATCGTTGAGCTTGTGCTCAGATTGTTTGAGTACAACAATCACTTGAATCGAGTGGGAGTTAATCTTCCACATGAGATAGTGATGTTTCTCCAAAGACATTGCCACCAAGCTACTAGAGCTTCGTGATGAACTATAACATATCAGGGATAGATATGATGATCCTTGAAATATTCGCGATGTTTGACACCGCAAAAGTAGAAATCAAGAAGGGCAAGGGCAAGAAGGGATACTTCATGAAACGACAAATTAGTTGCTGCTCCAGTGAAGAAACCCAGGGTGAACCCAAACCCGAGACTAAGTGCTTCTGTAATGAGGGAACGGTCACTGAAGCAGAACTATCCTAGATACTTGGTAGATGAGAAGGCTGGCAAGGTTGACAGAAGTATATTGGATATACATTGTATTAAATGTGTACTTTACTAGTACTCCTAGTAGCACCAGGGTATTAAGATACCGGTTCGGTTGCTAAGTGTTAGTAACTCGAAATAAAAGAGCTACGGAATAAACGGAGACTAGCTAAAGGTGAGATGACGATGTGTGTTGGAAGTGTTTCCAAGGTTGATGTGATCAAACATCGCACGCTCCCTCTACCATCGGGATCGGTGTTAAACCTAAATAATTGTTATTTGGTGTTTGCGTTGAGCATAGACATGATTGGATTATGTCTATCGCAATACGGTTATTCATTTAAGGAGAATAATGGTTACTCTGTTTATTTGAATAATACCTTCAATGGTCTTGCACCTAAAATGAATGGTTTATTGAATCTCGATCGTAGTGATACACATGTTCATGCCAAAAGATATAAGATAGTAATGATAAGTACCACCTACTTGTGGCACTGCCATGTAAGTCATATTGGTATAAAACGCATGAAGAAGCTCCATGTTAATGGATCTTTGGACTCACTCGTTTTTTTTTGAAAAGTTTGAGACATGCGAACCATGTCTATTGGTATGTACGCATGAAGAAACTCCATGCAAATGGATCGCTTGGGCTCACTTGATTTTGAATCACTTGAGACATGCAAATCATACCACATGGGCAAGATGACTGAAAAGCCTCGTTTTCAGTAAGATGGAACAAGAAAGCAGCTTGTTGGAAGTAACACATTTTGATGTGTGCAGTCCAATGAGTGATGAGGCATGCAGTGGATATCGTTATGTTCTTACTTCACAGATGATTTGAGTAGATGTTGAGTATATTTACTTGATGAAACACAAGTCTGAATTATTGAAAGGTTCAAGTAATTTCAGAGTGAAGTTGAAGATCTTCGTGACAAGAGGATAAAATGTCTATGATATGATCATAGAGATGAATATCTGAGTTGCGAGTTTGGTACACAATTGAGACATTGTGGAAATTGTTTCACAACTAACACCGCCTGGAACACCATAGTGTCATGGTGTGTCCGAACATCATAGCTGCACCCTATTGGATATGGTGCATACCATGATGTCTCTTATCGAATTACCACTATCGTTCATGGGTTAGGCATTAGAGACAACCGCATTCACTTTAAATAGGGCACCACGTAATTCCGTTGAGATGACACCGTATGAACTATGGTTTAGAGAAACCTAAGCTGTCGTTTCTTGAAAGTTTGGGGTTGCGACGCTTATGTGAAAAAGTTTCATCGTAATAAGCTCGAACCCAAAACGGATAAATGCATCTTCATAGGATACCCAAAATGGTTGGGTATACCTCCTATCTCAGATCCGGAAGAAAAAGTAATTATTTCTAGAAACGGGTCCTTTCTCGAGGAAAAGTTTCTCTCGAAAGAATTGAGTGGGAGGATGGTGGAGACTTGATGAGGTTATTGAACCATCACTTCAACCAGTGTGTAGCAGGGCACAAGAAGTTGTTCCTGTGGCACCTACACCAATTGAAGTGGAAGTTAATGATAGTGATCATGAAACTTCGGATCAAGTCACTACCGAACCTCGTAGGGTGACAAGGATGCGTACTACTTCAGAATGGTACAGTAATCATGTCTTGAAGGTCATGTTGCTAGACAACAATGAACCTACGAGCTATGGAGAAGCGATGGTGGGCCCGAATTCCGACAAATGGCTAGAGGCCATAAAATCCAAGAGAAGATCCATGTATGAAAACAAAGTGTGGACTTTGGAAGAACTACTTGATGGTCGTAAGGCTGTTGGGTACAGATGGATTTTAAAAGGAAGACGGACAATGATGGTAAGTATCACCATTAAGAAAGCTCGACTTGTCGTTAAGATGTTTTCTGACAAGTTCAAGGAGTTGACTGCGATGAGACTTTCTCACTCGTAGCGATGCTAAAGAGTCTGTTGGAATTATATTAGCAGTTACTGCATGTTTTATGAAATCTTGCAGATAGGATGTCAAAACATTGTTTCCTCGACGATATTCTTGAGGAAAGGTTGTATGTGATACAACCAGAATGTTTTGTCAATCCTGAAAGATGCTAACAAGTGTGCAAAGCTCTAGCAATCCTTCTAGGGACTGGAGTAAGCATCTCGGAGTTGGAATATACGCCTTGATGAGATGATCAAAGATTTTGGGTTTATACAAAGTTTATGAGAAACTTGTATTTCCAAAGAAGTGAGTGGGAGCACTATAGCATTTCTGATGAGTATATGTTGTTGACATATTGTTGATCGGAAATGATGTAGAATTTCTGGAAAGCATATAGGGTTATTTGAAAAGTGTTTTTCAATGGAAAACCTGGATTAAGCTACTTGAACATTGAGCATCAAGATCTATAAGGATAGATCAAAACGCTTAATAGTACTTTCAAATGAATACATACCGTGACAAGATTTTGAAGGAGTTCAAAATAGATCAACAAAGAAGGAGTTCTTGGCTGTGTTATATGGTGTGAGTATTGAGTAAGACTCAAGACATGACCACGAAAGAAGAGAGAGAAAGGATGAAGGTCGTCCCCTATGCTTCAAACATAGGCTCTATAGTATGCTATGCTGTGTACCGCACCGGAAGTGTGCCTTGCCATGAGTCAGTCAAGGGGTACAAGAGTGATCCAGGAATGAATCACAGGACAACGGTCAAACTTAACCTTAGTAACTAGTGGACTAAGGAATTTTCTCGATTATGGAGGTGGTAAAGAGTTCGTCATAAATGGTTACGGCGATGCAAACTTTGACACTAATCCGAATTATTCTGAGTAGTAAACCGGATTCGTATAGTAGAACAGATATTTGGAATAGCTCCAAATAGAGCGTGGTAGCTACATCTAGGAGATGACATAGATTTGCAAAGCACACACGGATCTAAAAGGTTCAGATCCGTTGACTAATAACCTCTCTCACAAGCGAGATATGATCAAACCCCATGGGTGTCGATTCATTACAATCACATAGTGATGTGAACTAGATTATTGACTCTAGTGCAAGTGGGAGACTGTTGGAAATATGCCCTAGAGGCAATAATAAAATGGTTATTATTGTATTTCCTTGTTCATGATAATTGTCTATTATTCATGCTATAATTGTATTGACCGGAAAGCGCGATACATGTGTGAATACATAGACCACAGCATGTCCCTAGTGAGCCTCTAGTTGACTAGCTCGTTGATCAACAGATGGTCATGGTTTCCTGACCATGGACACTGGATGTCATTGATAACGGGATCACATCATTAGGAGAATGATGTGATGGACAAGACCCAATCCTAAGGCTAGCACAAGATCGTGTAGTTCGTATGCTAAAGCTTTTCTAGATGTCAAGTATCTTTTCCTTAGACCATGAGATTGTGCAACCCCCGGACACCGTAGGAATGCTTTGGGTGTGCCAAACATCACAACGTAACTGGGTGGCTATAAAGGTGCACTACGGGTATCTCCGAAAGTGTCTGTTGGGTTGGCACGAATCGAGACTGGGATTTGTCACTCCGTGTGATGGAGAGGTATCTCTGGGCCCATTCGATAGGACATCATCATAATGTGCACAATGTGATCAAGGAGTTGATCGTGGGATGATGTGTTATGGAACAAGTAAAGAGACTTGCCGGCAATGAGATTGAACAAGGTATCGGGATACCGACGATAGAATCTCGGGCAAGTACTATACCGATAGACAAAGAGAATTGTATATGGGATTGATTGAATCATTGACATCGTGGTTCATGCGATGAGATCATCATGGAACATGTGGGAGCCAACATGGGTATCCAGATCCCGCTGTTGGTTATTGGTCGGAGAGTTGTCTCGGTCATGTCTGCATAGTTCCCGAACCCGTCACTACAAGAAATCGGTTAATCCATGACGGATATCCAATGACGTTATGAGAAACTGTCACGGATAAGGTGCCATCAATCCCACATACCCATGATTCGTCATGGATCATGACGGTTTCCAGATCCGTCATGGATCAGTGAGGCCCCTAGCCAGCGGATATTGTTTGAACCGTCACCTATTGTTACGGAGATGTGTCGTAATGAGATTGGGCCCAAGGCCCAACTCGTCAGGCTGCTATGGGGCCCAGCTCTCATGTGTGCACCCCTATTTCTCGCTTTAAGCATGCACACGGGACAGCCTCGTGTCGGTAGGAGCACAGATGGGCCGGCCCACGCGCTAGGGAGGCTCCAACCTATTTTTCCGTGTTTTGTTTTTTCACGTTTTATGGTATCATTTTTTGTTTTATTTTGTACTTTTGTTCATAGTTTAAATTATTTTAAATATATATATATATATATATATATATATACACATATATATTACAAAAAAATTTCAACAAAAAACATTTGGAAAAATATTGAATAAGTATTTGAAAATGTTATCAAGCATTCAAGAAAATGTTGAACAAGTATTTGAAAAATGTTTAAGCATTCGAAAGATGTTAAACAAGTATTTAAAAATGTTGAACATGCATTTTGAAAAATATTGAACATGTACTTGAAAATTGTTAATCAAGGGTTCGAAAAATAATGAACATATATTTGAAAAATGTTGAACAAGAAATTAAAAAAAATGTTAATCAAGCTTTCGAAAAATGTTTAACAAGTATTTGAAAAATGTTGATCATGTATATAAAAATGTTAAACAAGAATTTGGAAAAATGTTGATCATGTATATAAGAATGTAGAATGAAAAACAAAAAAGAAACAAAGAAAAACCCAAAAATGAAAACCAAACAAAAATGGGGAATAAAAAAATAAAAAAGGAAGGAACAAAATAAAAAAAATAAAAAAACGTTTGAAAACAAGAAAGACAAAAATCAAAGAAAAATGAAGGAAAATATGTACGACCCGACTTTGTCCCTTCAAAGAAAAAAACGTTTAAAAACAAGAAAGTCAAAATGTAAGAAGGTTTCACAAAAGTTTAGACATATGATATTTAGAAACCGGACCATCTCCAAAGAAGAATCTAGGTTTCTAAAGGGAACGGGTCAGATTTGAGGGCGCACCGACCACTGCTTCATCCGTTGGCCTTGAATATTTCTCAAACACTCAACGTACATCATTACGCGATCCATGCCAAAGTTTGGCATTTTTCACGGCATGTTTGCTACATTTAAATCAGTTATTGCATTTTGAGGCATTTAATGAATATAACTCAATTTTGAGCATACAAGTATATACAGATGTCTATGAAATTTCAAATTGGAATTAGTTACATGAATGGATCTTTTTGTTCAAATCTCTAACTAAAAAACATCATTCACCGGGTAAAGTATGTATAAACTATAAATAGAAATATTTTCATGTGTTACTTTTAGAACGAGTAGTTACATATGGAGATGAAGCATTGTATATGTTTAAAAAAATGTTCATACATATAAAAACATATAGTTATATTTGAAAAGTAAAAATGGTGTATAAAACAAAAACGTTCGGATACGTGAACTAAAAGAGAAAAATAGAAACATATATAGAAAATAAAAAGCAAAAGAGAAAGAGAAAAAACAACAGAACAAAAACAAAAACATGGTCAAAATTCCGGGCCGACCACGTGCAATGCTGGGCTAATTGAACCATAGCCCATAACGCTCCCAGCCGATACTGCGTTCTGATTGGTCAGTCTTCCCTTCACGCGGATCGCCCATCCTCGCGGTATGATCCAATGGTTGCCTCTTCGTCTCTTTCCCTTCCAGAACCCTCTCCCTGTTTCCTAGCCGCCAGGTTCTTTTTCCCCAGCGCCGATGCAGCACCATACCGCACTCCGCACACCTTTGTTGAAGATTTGAAGTCCAGGCCGGCCGCTCTGAAGATGTGCAACTGATGAGGCCGATATGTCCCATGGTGACGCGATGTGCCACCAAGGTAGCCAGATCGAGCCGGTCTGGGCGCCTGGCCTGGTGGATCTGGAGATCTCTGCCATGACGGCCAGGGGCTGCGCCGTGCTTGGCTGTCGCCTCCCCTTCGTCTCTGCTAGGCACGCATCCGTCGTCGGGGTGATGCGCCCTGCAGCCCGCTTGGGGGATGCGCGGTGCAGGGCTGCTCCCTCACATTCGTCGCTGTGTGGCACGCATCAGGCACCTTAGCCGTCTCCTCATCGTCAGTTAAGTGCCAGAGATGAGAGATCCTTCTCCCTCGGTTTTGCTTCTGTTTCCCCCTCCCTTTTTCTTCTGATTTTCCAAGACGGTCTAACTGTTTGTCTACGCATAGGTAGTTTTCTTGGAATCCTAATTGGTGGAGACGGTCAACCACTCACGAGTATGGTTTGATAAGAATCCTGTATTGAAGTCAAGTAATCATCCGAAGAAAGATGGTGTACCTTATTGAAGGGTTAGCACTGTTACCCCTGCAAACATTTCCTTCTTCAGAGGTAAGATTGTAAATATAAAATGAATATGGCATTGCTTGTTTCAAGTCAGAACTTTGGATGTGCTTGCAGTGTACCAATACCTGGGATTAATGGTGCTTAGAATATTTTGGTGATAATCCAGAAATGTCGACACCTTTTATTGGTTTTGGCAGTTGTTTAAACTTAAACAGACATGCTGCTAGCTGACATGCTTGACATATTTTTCATCATGTGACAGATATTGGTGCATGGGAGCATATTCAACAACAATGACATGTGTTCTGATGACTTCAGCCTATACGGGCGGATTTGCGGCCAGAAAAGCGAGAAGACTCTCGGTTGATGTCCAGTGAGGGGTGGTGCTGGCTGTAGAGTAGCATAGTGTTCTTGGGGTAGCATAATGTTCTCAGAGACATGCTTGTAAAATTATTTTTTGTTTTTTTCTGTCGCCTCCTGCAAAGTGTATTTTTGGTGTGTTTGTGTAATTTATGTTTTAATCACATGAGCATATATTTTCTGTCAAATTCTTATTGGATTCAAACTATTATTGACCAAGCGAAATGACAGTTGGGCTAATGTTTTGGATTGAAATTAGTGGGCCTTACCAAAGATTAATGGACCGAAATTCTAATTGTGCTGATTACTATATGGGCCACCACTCTTGTACCAACTGAAATTTAGTGGGCCAAAACTTTAGATGGGCTCATTACTACATGGGCTGCCACCTTAGATGATGACGTGGCACACAAGTTAATGGCGTTATGGGGACGTAAGGTAAGTACCAATCATGACAGTTGGATGATCCGTCATGGAACATATAGTGGTCAAATTATGACGCGATATACATGACGGATTTCGTATCCGTCATGGATGCCCATCCATGACGGTATTGCATATGTCTGTGATGGACTGAATCTGTCATGGATTAACAAGATTCTTGTAGTGCGTAGGGTCTACACACTTAAGGTTTGATGACGCTAGGGTTATAGGGAATAGATATACGTGGTTACCGAATGTTGTTTGGAGTCCCAGATGAGATCCCAGACGTCACGAGGATTTCCGGAATGGTACGGAGGTAAAGATTTATATATGGGAAGTCCTGTTTTGGTCACCGGAAAGGTTTCGGGTGCTATCGGTAATGCACCGGGACCACCGGGAGGGTCCCGGGGGTCCACCGGCCCCATAGGGCTACGTAGGCCAAGTGTGGGAGGGGACCAGCCCCAAGTGGGCTGGTGCGCCCCCCCCCCACCAAGGCCCAAGGAGCAGGGAGAGTGGGAGGGGTAAAACCCTAGGTCCAGATGGGCCTTAAGGCCCACCCTAGGGCGCCCCCCTCTCTTCCCCCCTTTGGCCGCACCCTAGATGGGTTTTAGGGGCTGCCGCCACCCCTAGGGAGGGAACCCTAGATGGGGGCGCAACCCCTCCCCTTCCCCTATATATACTTGAGGTATTGAGGGCTGCAAAACACACGAGATGAACTCTCCCAAGGCGCAGCCCTACCTCTCTCCCTCCTCGTCTCTTGCGGTGCTTGGCGAAGCCCTGCTGGAATGCCACGCTCATCCATCAACACCACACTGTTGTGCTGCTACTGGACGGAGTCTTCCCCAAACTCTCCCTCTCTCCTTGCTGGATCAAGGCACGGGAGACGTCACCGGGCTGCACGTGTGTTGAATGCGGAGGTGCGGTCCGTTCGGCACTAGGATCTTCGGTGATTTGGATCACGACGAGTACGACTCCCTCAACCCCGTTCTCTTGAACGCTTCCGCTCGCGATCTACAAGGGTATGTAGATGCACTCCTCTCTCTCGTTGCTAGTCTCTCCATAGATAGATCTTGGTGATTCATAGGAAAATTTTGAATTTCTGCTATGTTCCCTAATAGCAATGACATCACTTCCTTTTGCGATTATGTCCCCCAACATCGCTTCTGTTGCTTCGTCTCGGGGGTGCTCCATAGTTTCTGCAAATATTTACAACATGTCAATTATTATTCAAACATGACAGATGGATATATATTAGTGGCAAACGTAGAACTAGCTAGCTAATTATAATAAGGAATCATATTAGTGGCCTTGACGCTGCTTCTCTAGGGTTTGGGGTGGCCTCGACAATGCTTCAAGGGTTTGGGGTGGCCTCGACAAAATGCTTCATGGGTTTGAGGTGGCCTCGACGACAACACTCTTTTAACTTGGTAAATTTGGGTGGCCTCGAGAGAGTTTGTCGGGTAGGGGCGCGGCGGGAGGGGGTAGGAGACCAACATCATTTTTTCTCTCTAGGGTTTGGGTGTCCTCGAGAGTTCTGGTCGAGCGAGAGGGCGGGGGGGAGGGGTGCTCCCGTGGTATAAGTTATCACGGTCGAGAGGGTGACCCTCGACCCTCTGTCCTAGTTCCCAACCCTCGACCCTCTGCCCTAGTTCACGATAAAAAAGAAGCAGAAAAAAAGAGGAGAAGAAGAAGGAATAGAGGAGTGGAAGACTAGTCTTCCACTCCTCTATTCCTTCTTCTTCTTCTCTTTTTTTTTCTTCTTCTTCCTCTTCTTATTTTTTCCGACGTCCCCCCTCATGTAAATGCGGTGGAAACACTTTATGAAAATGCGGTGGTGGCCAAGCCGGGCGGTTTCCTTTTCCTTCTTCATTTTTTCATTTGTTTTTTCTTATATATTTGTTTTTGTTTTCACTCTACATTTTCGTACATATGAAAAAAAATAAAGTTTCTATACAAAAGTGCACAATTTTTAAGAACAAATTACAACATCTAAATTAACTACACATATAAATAAATATAATTACACATCTGAAATTTTCCTAATCTTAATACTAAACTAAACATAAACTAAAATAATCTATATATATGAACATATACATAAATTGACAAAAATACATTTATGAAAAAAAATCTATATATATGAACATGTACATAAATTGACAAAAATAAATACATTTATGAAAAAATACTATAAACATGTACACACATATATACACATACAAACGCATATACACAAAAAATACATTTCTGAAAAAAATGCTATGAACAGGGGCAGCGGGGCGGCGCGCGGGACAGGGGAGGGGCGCGGGATCAGGCTGCAGGTGCTCACAGGGGGTGGCGGGGCACGGTGGGCGGCGAGTCAGGGCCGGCAGGGGCGTCGGTGGCGGCGGCGACGGCGAAGGCGAGCAGCCTGACGGCGTCGGTGGCGGCGACGACGGTAAGGTGGAGCAGGGGCGTCGGGCGGCGACAGCGACGAGGAGGAGCAGGGGGCGTCGGGGGAGAAGTCGGGAATTTGGTTGAAACTGCTAAGTGTTGCTTTATATAGCAGAGCCTTTAGTCCCGGTTGGTGGCACCAACCGGGACCAATGCCCCCCTTTAGTCCCGGTTGGTGCCACCAACCGGGACCAAAGGTCACTTTTCAGCAGCCCAAAGGGCGGGAAGCAAAGTCCTTTGGTCCCGGTTGGTGGCACCAACCGGAACTAAAGGATGGTCATTGGTACCGGTTGGTGCCACGAACCAGTATCAATGCACCCCCTTTAGTCCAGGTTGGTGCCACCAACCGGGACCAAAGGCCCCTGTGTTGTCCACGTCGCGGCCAAAGTTTAGTCCCACCTCGCTAGTTGAGAGGGGCGCGCAGTGGTTTATAAGTCCCACTGCCACACTCCTCTCGATCTCCTCTCCACTGCAGGCTTACGGGCCTACTTGCTACTGCTATGCCCGATGGGCCTTCTGGGCCTACTGCGGGCCTGAATCCTGGCCCATGGATGGGTTTCTAGTCGTATTCACGCCGTGGTGGCCCAGTTGGTGGATTTTTTTTATTTTTTCCAATTTTTTTTCTTTTTCCTATTATTTATTTTGTTTTGTTTCTACTTACAACAAAATACTTATTTATTTTATTTTATTTTGTTGGTAATTACTTATTAATTTTTTTATGATAATTCTTTTTCCTATTAAAGTTTCTAACAAAAAAAAGTTCTTTATGGAAATTCTTTTTGCTTTTAATGATTTTGAACAGAAAATACTTTGATAATTTTAGTTGCATTAATTTTATATAATTTTAGTTTCAATAATACTAGAGGTTGCTTATAATGCTTTGAACAGAAAATACTTTGATAATTTTAGTTTCATAAACTTTATTTATGTTATTAAACTTTAATTTTTTTATTTTATTTTGTTTCTACTTATCTATTTTATTAAAGTTTATATATTTTGTTTCAAAATACTTATTTATTTTATTTTACTTTGTTTCTGACTTTATTTGTTATTTTTCATGCATTTACTGCTTATTTTGAGCTATAAGACCATGAAATTGAAAAGTATTTGAAATGAACTCTGGAAAGGTTCCAATTGGCATGGTATCAACATTTCACCCACATAGCATGTGCAAGAAAGTACAGAGGCTTACGACAAAAACTGGATGCACTTCGTGTACCAAACAGACAATCTCATTCGAAGTATCAGGGTTTCATACGGAAACTCGTCTGTTACAAAGGGATTTCATTTTTTTGAACTTATTTGAACTTCATAGTTTTTCTGTGTTCAAAATGCACCATTCAAAGCCACATCATCAATTTACAACCCTTTCTGACTTCATTTGTTATTTTTCATGCATTTACTGATTATTTTGAGTTATAAGAGCATGAAATTGAAAAGCATTTCAAATAAACTCTGGAAAGGTTCCAAGTTGGCATGGTATCATCATTTCACCCATATAGCATGTGCAAGAAAGTACATAGGCTTACGGCAAAAACTTGATGCACTTGGTGTACAAAACAGACAATCTCCTTCGAAGTATCCGGGTTTCATACGAAAACTCGTCTGTTACAGAGGGATTTCATTTTTTGAATTTATTTGAACTCCATAGTTTTTCTGTGTTTAAAATGCACCATTCAAAGTCACATCATCAATTTACAACCCTTTCCGACTTCATTTGTTATTTTTCATGCATTTACTGATTATTTTGAGCTATAAGACCATGAAATTGAAAAGCATTTGAAATGAACTCTGGAAAGGTTCCAAGTTGGCATGGTATCATCATTTCACCCACATAGCATGTGCAAGAAAGTACAAAGGCCTACAGCAAAAACTGGATGCACTTCGTGTACAAACAGACAATCTCCTTTGAAGTATCCGGGTTTCTTACGGAAACTCGTCTGTTACAAAGGGATTTCATTTTTTTGAACTTATTTGAACTCCGTAGTTTTTCTGTGTTCAAAACGCACCATTCAAAGCCACATCATCAATTTACAACCATTTCCGACTTCATCTATTATTTTTCATGCATTTACTGATTATTTTGAGCTATGAGACCATGAAATTTAAAAGCATTTGAAATAAACTCTGAAAAGGTTCAAGTTGGCATGGTATCATCATTTCACCCACATAGCATGTGCAAGAAAGCACAGAGGCTTACGGCAAAAACTGGATGCACTTCGTGTACAAAACAGACAATCTCCTTCGAAGTATCAGGGTTTCATACGGAAACTCGTCTGTTACAAAGGGATTTAACCCACATAGCATGTGCGAGATATAGCTCCCCGGAGCATCTAATTAAACCATACATTGAAATTATGAAAAACATTTACATGCAAAAAACAAATGCGATCATAATCGCAACCAAGGTAACAACTGATCCAACTACATAATGATATCAAGCCTGGGTATGAATGGCATATTTTCTAATCTTTCTAATCTTCAACCGCATTGCATCCATCTTGATCTTGTGATCATCGACGACATCCGCAACATGCAACTCCAATATCATCTTCTCCTCGTCAATTTTTCTTATTCTTTCCTTCAAGTAATTGTTTTCTTCTTCAACTAAATTTAACCTCTCGACAATAGGGTCGGTTGGAATTTCCGGTTCAACCACCTCCTAGATAAATAAAATCTATGTCACGTTGGTCGGCATAATTTTCATAAAAAATAAATGAACCAAATAGTTATCAAAAGATAATATATACCACATCCGAATCATAGACAGGACGAGGGCTGACGGGGCGGATACCAAAACCATCGCAGTGTATAATAACATGAAATAATAAAAGTAAGAAAATTAGACAAGTATCTATCTGAAGTAAGAATTTTTTTTCTTTCAGAAAGAAGATAATAACAAGAGGCTCACCACGGTGGTGCCGGCGACGAGATCGGCGCGGGCGATAGACGATGGTGAAGACGGGGACATGACGTCACAGACCGCTAAACCGAGACAAATCTTGGGGAAAATGGAGCTCGGAGGTCGAGTTTCGAGAGGAGAATGATTAACTAGCGTGGCTCGGACATTTCATCAAACACCTCATGTGCATAGGAGGTGAGCTAGAGCATCCAAATGCCCTCCCCTCGCCGGCCAGAAATAATAGAGTGATGCTCTGCCGCAGCGATGGGTATATATAGGCAACCTATTTGTCCCGGTTCGTGGCACGAACCGGTACCAATGGCTGTGGGCCAGGAGCGTGGACCATTGGTCCCGATTCTTGCCTAGAACCGGGACAAATGGATACAGACGAACCGGGACCAATGCCCACGAGGCCCCGGCCGCCCCCCTGGGCTCATGAACTGGGTCTAATGCCCCCCATTGGTCCCGATTCATGAAGAACCGGGACTAATGGGCTGGCCAGGCCCGAACCAAAGCCCTGTTTTCTACTAGTGAGCTTAGGATCCTTGTTCAAATATTAAAATGCGATTCTACCTCACGTTATTCCTCCCCAGGTCCCCATCCCTCTTTCTTCGCCATCTTGACACACCTAGTTTCCACTGCCCTGCTCTCTCGCCGTTGCTGGTACAATGTCCAGGCCACTCCAGCTGCTAGTGCTGCTAGCTCTCCTTTGTCGATAAGCAGAAGCTACAATTCCTACCCATTTGCTCGCTCATTGTCGTCCAAACTTGGTGGAGGCCACACACCATGTCGGCATGCCCGCTTTTGCCGTCGCTGGACATCGTGGAAGTCACACCCATGCTTGGGGGTGCGCTGGTTCAAGAACCGCACCTTGTCTGCACGAGCACGACATCACGACACGCGTAGACAAATATGTGGGAGAGAATTCCTTATTTGCCCCTTAAATTTTGCTTCCCCCTTTGGCCCAAAACTTTTTTCTTCCATTCTTGACACTTAAACTTCATTTTGTTCCACTTTCATCCATTTTTTCATCCGGCTATGTTAAATGGCATGTAGAAAGAGAATTTTGCCCCTGATGGTAATATGTTAGCAAAAAAAAGAAAGGATGGGAACATGAATGGATGAAAGTGTTGCACGTTGGAGAGCCGAGTTCAAATATTCATGTCCACCACCGCCCAACCAGACTTGTTGCAGCTCCATCCGCGAGAGCCCAGCACCAGCCAGCACCCCGCACACAAGTACTCCTACACGACAAGCATGCACGCAGACTCAGCAAGCAAGCACGCAGGCATCACGCAGACTAAAGCGAACACCCTCCTACGCGCGCGAAACACTATTTCGAAACTGCAAAAAAAATTAACGCGCCGCGCAACCGCGCGTCTATTGGAGATGCTCTAAGACATGAATCTTGGACCTATTGGAGGACTACGCATGACATGGCAGAAAAGGATTAAAAAAAGTGAGGAGCCATGGTTAGACCTTCGATGATCAGATCATGCACCTGATCCAGTTCCATCAGTATTATATCAGTATGGCTTTTATATCATTATAGCTATGCCTCTATATTCTGTAATGTGGCTCTGCCAAAGTTTTAAGTATCCAATACCTCTTCTAAAGCAATGCTATGATTATATATTTATGTCCAGTAACTCTAAATCAAAAAAATTGTTCGAGCATAGCGACTATTGGCTTAAAAGGCGAGTTAGTAAATAACTAAATCTTGCCGAAGAAGTCACATGCAAAGTTCAACACACCCAATTTAGGACCTTGATAGTCTGCATACCAATGCTTTTAGTAGGGTGTACTTTAGTCGAGATATTTGCATATGCACATGAAATGAAGCACATGTAATGCAAGCAACAAATTGCACACTTTTTTTGTTAGATATTTGCATATAAAGTTTGATTATAAATAATTTGCAGGATCAACAAAGATCTTAGTAAAAGTCTCTTCACATAACAAGACCAAGCATAGCAGTGTGGAATGTTCCTGGAGCCTTTTGTCTAGACCTTTTGAACTAAGGATAGTAGATGGCAAACTTTGAGATATTTTCTTGAATATATAGTGCTTACTTCGCTATTGTAGTACTAAAAACTCCACTATAAAGCAGTCCAAGAAGCAAGAAATGCACTCGGGCGGGCGGGGGGGGGGGGGGGGGGGGGGGGGGGAGAAGCCTTGAAGCCTTGATCCGTGATTCTTGCCAGCAAGAATTTATGGATGGAAAGAACTTTTATTTTGATTCCCTGACGAAGATTCGACAAAGTTGGAGGAAATGATGGAGTAGCTAAACGAAGAGTTGGTGTTTGGGGCGAATATGCTGTGGGAGATACGGGCGTGGAGGAGACGTACAAAAAAGAACAAAGCCCGACGGGAACGCGGTGGGGAGTACACAAAATGTATTGATTTTTTATAAGATATTATATACATCTTTTATCTCGTGAAGCAACGCACGTGGAACTTACCATGTGTTTAAAACCCAAAGTGTGGCTGGGTGGCAGTGGAAGTGGGATTGTGACCGGATGAGCCATTGACATAGGTGGTAAGATTAGATTGGGGAGACAGAGATCAAGGTTAAGATATTCGGCTGGCTTCTCTGGCGTGGCAGGCTGAGCACGATGGCGACCTTCATTGCAAGACGATCTCCTCTAGTTCTGCTTGTCCTCGGTGCGACATCTCTCTTGAGGACGTGACGTACCTCGCCATCCTCTGCGCATGTGCGGCTCGGTCTGGTCCCTCTTGGGCCTTCGGGCACCTCACTCCATTGACCTCGTCTGGGATACTCAAACGCCGGTTGGTCTCGAGATCAACATTTGACCTACCGTTGCCCTCGTCATCCTCTGGAAGTTTTGGGACTCTAGGAATGCTAGTGTTTTCCGCAACAAGATGCACCCCCCAGCTTGATACTATTCGGAACATCATTTCAGACTTTATGCTTTGAGCCTTTAGATTTAAGGACCCCATAAGTAGGAATGATCCTGTGTCTTGGCGTTGTACCTCTCCTCTCGCTATAATCCTTAATGTAACTTGCCCCCCCCCCCCCCCCCCCACACACACACACCACACACACACACACATGTTTTTTTTATATATGAACAACAAAAATTTGCATGCCCCCTTGTTGCACGGGCAATTAGCTAGTCTGTCTAAGGTTTGCAGTTTTAAGTCATAGAATGTAAGTGCTTGCAGCTTGCTGCTTTCTATTTTCACTTTCGTTAGAATGGTGAAAGGGACCAAGTCCTTGAGAGTTTTGCCTTTGTTCTGCTTTGTTGAACTTGGCCGGCCATGCATGGCACCGACCCGACGTTACATGGGCTCAACTAAACTAACATAATCACCGGTTGAAGGTTTAGATACTACTAACAAACTAAGTACTCACGCACTAACTAAAATAACATAATCACGCACTAACACTCCCGCCTAACAAACCATCAAAAGGTACGTGCGGAGATCAAGGAAACAAGATATGGATCGGCCCCAACAGAAAACATTTCTTATCTCCTTATCCCAACGCATCACATGGAGCATTTCACGTGCATCCACCCTATATATACGTTCACTGATCACAAACCATAAGACATTCGTGGCACCATTCACATCTGGCCAGCAAGCACAAACCAAGAAAGAGACCGACCCATGGCGCACCCCAAGTCCCATCTCGCCTGCTTGTTCCTCGCCCTCGCCCTCGCCGTCCTGACCGCCGCCGCGTCGGAGCCTTTGCTTTCGGCGGCCGTGACAGCCAGGGCGCCCGCTCCCTCCCCCAACGGCGACTTGGTAGCGAAACCATCGGCATGGGGATGGACATGGTGCATCATCCCCTGCTTTTCGTTTATACCAGAGATATTTTGCATACCACCAATATTCTGTCCACGGACGCCGCAACCACCGCCGCCATCACCGCCTCCCCCGCCCCCATTGAAGCCTCAGCCGAAGGAGTGCCGGACGCCGCTGATGGGGCTGATGCCGTGCAAGGATTTCCTCACCAGCAGCACCGCGCCGGAGCCTCCGAACCAGGGCAAGTGCTGCGACGGCCTCAGGTCGCTCGTCCAAGACGCTCCCATCTGCCTTTGCCGCATACTGGAGGGCACCGATCTCGACAAGCTCATGTCGGCGACCGTGGATAGAGAGAAATTCATTCGTACGATGATCATCTGCGACTCGAGTCCGGGTGAATTTGGTTCTTGTGAAGGTAACTTGTTGCTCTCCTCCTCTCTCGGTACTATATATAAACTGTTCTTTATTTTGCGCATTTCTGAGTGTGCTAGCTCGTCTTTAATGTGAATCTTTTTGATGCATGGATCGGAGAGCAGGACCCGTGCCACCGATGACGATGAGGGCCGCACCTACACCTAAAGCTGCTCCATAATCAGGCAGATCAGGTAGCCAGTTTTAATTCCGGATAAATTGATCCAATTTTCTGTGCCCATTTATGCATGCATCGCTGCATCAACTAGGTATATTATTTTTTATTTTAGGGTGACGTATACTTATTTATTTATTTATTGTGCTTTAACTTCTGTTGATCTGCTTTTGGCAGAGCCATCGTCGTCATTCGTAGCAGCATTACAGAAACAAGATGCATGCATGGAAGCTGAAGATGCCATACGTCAAGATCCGTTAGGATCATTCTTAGAAGAGATAGTGCTAGTTCTTAGTTCGATTTAGGGAGAATGTGTAGCTTCATTTGTGAGAAAACAAATTATTTGTCACCGTCCAACTGTTTGTTTCTTTATAAATGTGTGCAACCGTTGTTTACGTCTTCGATGTATATGTGCGCAATTTGGTAATGAAACGCATCACTAGTCTGAAAATGCGTCAAGTCCTTAGTCCTGTAATCCAAGTGCTCGTGTGGTCAGGCCCAACCCAACCCAAAGGCGAACACGAGCACATGGTTTCAGGCCCTCCCGTAGAATGGGGTAAGATGACCGGTGCGCCTCTTGCATGACCTCAGGCCAGCGAAACATGATCGCGTGCCTTGCCGCGACCCTAACCTCTGCCTGGGCGCAAGGAGCCAACTAAATGTTAGGTGCTATACCTGATTGAGGAGTCGGCGGAGCATAAGCCTTGTGCTTCCACATTTTAGCACGTCGATCTCTTGTGGAGCAATTTTTTGAGTTGCATTCTGCTCTAACAAACATTCATATAAGAGTTAAATACACCGGAGGTGCCTAAACTTGTCTTGCACGACCACTTTGGTGCCTAAAGTTACAAAATACATAAAACTAGTGCCTGAACTTGTCTAGTCGTGCAAATACGGTACCTCCTTCCGTATTCGAACATACGCCCTGCCCACGTGAAGTGCCAGCATGGCAGTGGCCCACATGTAAGTGGATACGTGCAGGGAGGAATTATTTTGTAGAAGAATCCTTGTATTTTATTTAAAAAATTATGTAGGAAAGTCCTCAAATACAGTGTATGCTAGAGAGAAATAACATGAAAAGAAATCTCCATGACGGTGTTTAGAACCTGCACCTCCAGGTTACCAGACGTCACCATCTGCCCACGTGGGCAAACTATCTGGTATGTACAAGTAATAGCTAGAAAATTATATAGACCAATTCCACGTGTTCCTTTGCAATTTTTCTGATGCGTAATCCATCAGTTTTAATTTTTTTCTTTTTTCTGAATTCCACTTTTATGGCACACAAATTTCCCATGTAAAAATATAATAATTATCGATATGCAGTTATTGCGTATTTTTATTTATTTATTATCTTTTCATTGTGTACTTTGAAGAGGTAAAATTAACTTTAAAAAAATTATGTGGATTTAAATTTTTCAACAAATATTTAAGATTATTGTGTAAATTTATATATCTTCACTCCGGACCAGAAGGATACATGATTATGGTGTATCTTCATTGTATTTCTGAAGTACAAAATTATCAAAAAAATTGACAGCATTGTATTTTTTGAAATTATTCAATATATATGAAAATTACTGTGTAATAATATTAAATCCTAGAAATGTATCAAAACATGTCAACCGTGTTTGTAGAATTGTAAGGATAATTTTACACAACAATTTTTAATACTCGATGAACATATTCTAAAACATGTTGAACCTGACAAATTTAGAAAACACATTATAAATTTTGAATACATGTGAAACATTTTCCAAAAACATGAAATGCACTAGCGCTTTCTCTTAAGTTTATGGCAGTTGTAACTTTTTCTTGCATTTCTTCTTTCAAAAGGTAAAAAAAATATCAAAGACAAAAAAATAAACACAAACTTGAAAAATAAAAATAAAACTTGTGTGGGCCAAAACGAGTACCATATATAAAAGAATAGCTTGAAGAGGTAGATAGCAGCCAAAGCGGATTCTCGGAGCACGGTGGCCACTGGGCATGTCTTTTTAAGGTTAAAAACTGTCACTTAAAAGTTCAACTTTTTTTCATGCCAGAAATGTATGCATGTGCTTTGACCGTCATTTTTTGTAAGAAATTATGTTACATTGTGCCCTGCAATAAAGACAAAATTCCAGCCAAATAACAAGCAAAATTTTGCATGTATGTATCTTTTGGTATCTCTCACATACAAATGCGAATTTTGATGAAAACTCGCACAATATATTACACTTCTATGAGTGCACGTATAAAAGATTTTGGATTTTTTTTGAGTTGTATAAATCCAATTCTCCGAACTTAAGAGAAACAGGCACAATATGCCCGTGCTCCAAAGTCACCTTTTGCACAACAACACCGTATATATAGTTCGACCTCGTGAAAGTTCACTGTGCATACTTTGACGTGGTGGATGCGTATAATGCAATCTGCGACCGTGAGATCTCAGCATGGATTCTAAATCAAGCAATTTATTTTTATTGTTAGCTTTCATACGTGATTAAACAAAATATGAGGCGATTCCTCACGCGCAGGCTACCCAGCTCCTCCCCTGCTCTCAGCCACTTATATGCGGGCCACCGCCACGCTGTCACGCCATGCCGGCATAGCATACACCCGGATACGGAAGGAGGCACCGTATTTGCACATCCAGACAAGTTCAAGCACTAGTTTTATGTATTTTACAACTTTAGGCACCAAACTGACCGCGCCGAACAAGTTGAGGCACCCCTAGTGTATTTAACTCTTCATATAATCCTCTATAAGGAATATTACCGGCAAAATTTGTTGACTTGAAGGGTCAAAATTCCTGAATATTACCGGAAAAATAAATGCATGTAACATTCATATAATCCTCTCTAAGGAAAATATTTGCTTTTCTGATCAAGTTAACGTGAGAAATGTCTAAGAACAAAATGCAGATTCATAGAACTAGCTAGAAGTCGAAGAAAATCCAGTTAAATGACGGTCATTTACGCGTACGCTGATGCAATACAACATGACACCCACTTTCTAGGCTATTTTCCCCTTCTCTCGCCTAGGCCGCTTCCGCGGGCGGCAGGGAGAAACCATCGCCCTGCTAGCACCCCCTCCCCGCTGCCGCTAGAGAGCACCGTAGGGCGAAGCCTGGCTGGCGTCGGTGCCGGCGGGGTTCCTCTCCCGAGTGGCTGTGCGGCGTAGTGGCGGCGGTTGTGTGGAGTTGGTGGCGAGGCGTGCTGGCGCGTTGGGGGCGACGAGGCGAGGGGCGGGTGGGGCCAGGGGGCGGTGGCGGGTGGCGGCGGCGGTGGCGGGTGGTTGGGACGGTGGGGCGACGGGGCGAGGGAAGGTGGGGCAAGGGGCGGTGAGGGGAGGGGGGGCGACGGGGCGAGGGGAGGTGGGGCTCGGCATTAGTAACAATTTTTTTCAAAACTACTAATGGCGCACGGTGGGTGTGGTGCGCCATTACTATGTCAACTAGTAATGGCGCACTATACCACGGTGCGCCATTAGTAACAAATTTTTTTTCAAAACTATTAATGACGCAGCACACACCAGGTGCGCCATTAGTAATATTACTAATGGCGCACCGACACATGGTGCGCCATTAGTATATAGTAATGGCGCACCACATGTCTGGTGCGCCATTAGTGGCCATATCATCTATAGACCTTTTTCTAGTAGTGGTTGTTCCAAAAAGTCTCCTAGATCCGACTTTATAGTGGCGCTAGCCCCGCCGCTCGTTCCCGATTGGGCGCCCGCCGCCGTTGCCATCGCGATCGGATCGGAGGAGAAGACGGACCAAAACCCTGCGAGAGGGGAGAGGTTTTGTAGCTACAGGGGACTCGCTGGCGTTTGATTGCCAGGGAGGAAGAGTTTGTGCTGGATGGGGACTCGCCGGCGATCAGATCGCCACGAGGAGAGAAACCAACATCTTTGTGTTTCTAACGTCCTAATCCTTAATGTAACTTGCCCTTTTTGAGCAATATATTCAGGTGGAACCCCCCCCCCCCCCCCCACACACACACACACACACCACACACACACATGTTTTTTTTATATATGAACAACAAAAATTTGCATGCCCCCTTGTTGCACGGGCAATTAGCTAGTCTGTCTAAGGTTTGCAGTTTTAAGTCATAGAATGTAAGTGCTTGCAGCTTGCTGCTTTCTATTTTCACTTTCGTTAGAATGGTGAAAGGGACCAAGTCCTTGAGAGTTTTGCCTTTGTTCTGCTTTGTTGAACTTGGCCGGCCATGCATGGCACCGACCCGACGTTACATGGGCTCAACTAAACTAACATAATCACCGGTTGAAGGTTTAGATACTACTAACAAACTAAGTACTCACGCACTAACTAAAATAACATAATCACGCACTAACACTCCCGCCTAACAAACCATCAAAAGGTACGTGCGGAGATCAAGGAAACAAGATATGGATCGGCCCCAACAGAAAACATTTCTTATCTCCTTATCCCAACGCATCACATGGAGCATTTCACGTGCATCCACCCTATATATACGTTCACTGATCACAAACCATAAGACATTCGTGGCACCATTCACATCTGGCCAGCAAGCACAAACCAAGAAAGAGACCGACCCATGGCGCACCCCAAGTCCCATCTCGCCTGCTTGTTCCTCGCCCTCGCCCTCGCCGTCCTGACCGCCGCCGCGTCGGAGCCTTTGCTTTCGGCGGCCGTGACAGCCAGGGCGCCCGCTCCCTCCCCCAACGGCGACTTGGTAGCGAAACCATCGGCATGGGGATGGACATGGTGCATCATCCCCTGCTTTTCGTTTATACCAGAGATATTTTGCATACCACCAATATTCTGTCCACGGACGCCGCAACCACCGCCGCCATCACCGCCTCCCCCGCCCCCATTGAAGCCTCAGCCGAAGGAGTGCCGGACGCCGCTGATGGGGCTGATGCCGTGCAAGGATTTCCTCACCAGCAGCACCGCGCCGGAGCCTCCGAACCAGGGCAAGTGCTGCGACGGCCTCAGGTCGCTCGTCCAAGACGCTCCCATCTGCCTTTGCCGCATACTGGAGGGCACCGATCTCGACAAGCTCATGTCGGCGACCGTGGATAGAGAGAAATTCATTCGTACGATGATCATCTGCGACTCGAGTCCGGGTGAATTTGGTTCTTGTGAAGGTAACTTGTTGCTCTCCTCCTCTCTCGGTACTATATATAAACTGTTCTTTATTTTGCGCATTTCTGAGTGTGCTAGCTCGTCTTTAATGTGAATCTTTTTGATGCATGGATCGGAGAGCAGGACCCGTGCCACCGATGACGATGAGGGCCGCACCTACACCTAAAGCTGCTCCATAATCGGGCAGATCAGGTAGCCAGTTTTATTTCCGGATAAATTGATCCAATTTTCTGTGCCCATTTATGCATGCATCGCTGCATCAACTAGGTATATTATTTTTTATTTTAGGGTGACGTATACTTATTTATTTATTTATTGTGCTTTAACTTCTGTTGATCTGCTTTTGGCAGAGCCATCGTCGTCATTCGTAGCAGCATTACAGAAACAAGATGCATGCATGGAAGCTGAAGATGCCATACGTCAAGATCCGTTAGGATCATTCTTAGAAGAGATAGTGCTAGTTCTTAGTTCGATTTAGGGAGAATGTGTAGCTTCATTTGTGAGAAAACAAATTATTTGTCACCGTCCAACTGTTTGTTTCTTTATAAATGTGTGCAACCGTTGTTTACGTCTTCGATGTATATGTGCGCAATTTGGTAATGAAACGCATCACTAGTCTGAAAATGCGTCAAGTCCTTAGTCCTGTAATCCAAGTGCTCGTGCGGTCAGGCCCAACCCAACCCAAAGGCGAACACGAGCACGTGGTTTCAGGCCCTCCCGTAGAATGGGGTAAGATGACCGGTGCGCCTCTTGCATGACCTCAGGCCAGCAAAACATGATCGCGTGCCTTGCCGCGACCCTAACCTCTGCCTGGGCGCAAGGAGCCAACTAAATGTTAGGTGCTATACCTGATTGAGGAGTCGGCGGAGCATAAGCCTTGTGCTTCCACATTTTAGCACGTCGATCTCTTGTGGAGCAATTTTTTGAGTTGCATTCTGCTCTAACAAACATTCATATAAGAGTTAAATACACCGGAGGTGCCTAAACTTGTCTTGCACGATCACTTTGGTGCCTAAAGTTACAAAATACATAAAACTAGTGCCTGAACTTGTCTAGTCGTGCAAATACGGTACCTCCTTCCGTATTCGAACATACGCCCTGCCCACGTGAAGTGCCAGCATGGCAGTGGCCCACATGTAAGTGGATACGTGCAGGGAGGAATTATTTTGCAGAAGAATCCTTGTATTTTATTTAAAAAATTATGTAGGAAAGTCCTCAAATACAGTGTATGCTAGAGAGAAATAACATGAAAAGAAATCTCCATGACGGTGTTTAGAACCTGCACCTCCAGGTTACCAGACGTCACCATCTGCCCACGTGGGCAAACTATCTGGTATGTACAAGTAATAGCTAGAAAATTATGTAGACCAATTCCACGTGTTCCTTTGCAATTTTTCTGATGCGTAATCCATCAGTTTTAATTTTTTTTCTTTTTTCTGAATTCCACTTTTATGGCACACAAATTTCCCATGTAAAAATATAATAATTATCGATATGCAGTTATTGCGTATTTTTATTTATTTTTTATCTTTTCATTGTGTACTTTGAAGAGGTAAAATTAACTTTAAAAAAATTTATGTGGATTTAAATTTTTCAACAAATATTTAAGATTATTGTGTAAATTTATATATCTTCACTCCGGACCAGAAGGATACATGATTATGGTGTATCTTCATTGTATTTCTGAAGTACAAAATTATCAAAAAAATTGACAGCATTGTATTTTTTGAAATTATTCAATATATATGAAAATTACTGTGTAATAATATTAAATCCTAGAAATGTATCAAAACATGTCAACCGTGTTTGTAGAATTGTAAGGATAATTTTACACAACAATTTTTAATACTCGATGAACATATTCTAAAACATGTTGAACCTGACAAATTTAGAAAACACATTATAAATTTTGAATACATGTGATTCCAAAAACATGAAATGCACTAGCGCTTTCCCTTAAGTTTATGGCAGTTGTAACTTTTTCTTGCATTTCTTCTTTCAAAAGGTAAAAAAAATATCAAAGACAAAAAAATAAACACAAACTTGAAAAATAAAAATAAAACTTGTGTGGGCCAAAACGAGTACCATATATAAAAGAATAGCTTGAAGAGGTAGATAGCAGCCAAAGCGGATTCTCGGAGCACGGTGGCCACTGGGCATGTCTTTTTAAGGTTAAAAACTGTCACTTAAAAGTTCAACTTTTTTTCATGCCAGAAATGTATGCATGTGCTTTGACCGTCATTTTTTGTAAGAAATTATGTTACATTGTGCCCTGCAATAAAGACAAAATTCCAGCCAAATAACAAGCAAAATTTTGCATGTATGTATCTTTTGGTATCTCTCACATACAAATGCGAATTTTGATGAAAACTCGCACAATATATTACACTTCTATGAGTGCACGTATAAAAGATTTTGGATTTTTTTGAGTTGTATAAATCCAATTCTCCGAACTTAAGAGAAACAGGCACAATATGCCCGTGCTCCAAAGTCACCTTTTGCACAACAACACCGTATATATAGTTCGACCTCGTGAAAGTTCACTGTGCATACTTTGACGTGGTGGATGCGTATAATGCAATCTGCGACCGTGAGATCTCAGCATGGATTCTAAATCAAGCAATTTATTTTTATTGTTAGCTTTCATATGTGATTAAACAAAATATGAGGCGATTCCTCACGCGCAGGCTACCCAGCTCCTCCCCTGCTCTCAGCCACTTATATGCGGGCCACCGCCATGTTGTCACGCCATGCCGGCATAGCATACACCCGGATACGGAAGGAGGCACCGTATTTGCACATCCAGACAAGTTCAAGCACTAGTTTTATGTATTTTACAACTTTAGGCACCAAACTGACCGCGCCGAACAAGTTGAGGCACCCCTAGTGTATTTAACTCTTCATATAATCCTCTCTAAGGAATATTACCGGAAAAATTTGTTGACTTGAAGGGTCAAAATTCCTGAATATTACCGGAAAAATAAATGCATGTAACATTCATATAATCCTCTCTAAGGAAAATATTTGCTCTTCTGATCAAGTTAACGTGAAAAATGTCTAAGAACAAAATGCAGATTCATAGAACTAGCTAGAAGTCGAAGAAAATCCAGTTAAATGACGGTCATTTGCGTGTACGCTGATGCAATACAACATGACACCCACTTTCTAGGCTATTTTCCCCTTCTCTCGCCCAGGCCGCTTCCGCGGGCGGCAGGGAGAAACCATCGCCCTGCTAGCACCCTCTCCCCGTTGCCGCTAGAGAGCACCGTAGGGCGAAGCCTGGCTGGCGTCGGTGCCGGCGGGGTTCCTCTCCCGAGTGGCTGTGCGGCGTAGTGGCGGCGGTTGTGTGGAGTTGGTGGCGAGGCGTGCTGGCGCGTTGGGGGCGACGAGGCGAGGGGCGGGTGGGGCCAGGGGCGGTGGCGGGTGGCGGCGGCGGTGGCGGGTGGTTGGGACGGTGGGGCGACGGGGCGAAGGAAGGTGGGGCAAGGGGCGGTGAGGGGAGGGGGGGGGGCGACGGGGCGAGGGGAGGTGGGGCTCGGCATTACTAACATTTTTTTTCAAAACTACTAATGGCGCACGGTGGGTGTGGTGCGCCATTACTATGTCAACTAGTAATGGCGCACTATACCACGGTGCGCCATTAGTAACATTTTTTTTTCAAAACTACTAATGGCGCACCACACACCAGGTGCGCCATTAGTAATATATTACTAATGGCGCACCGACACATGATGCGCCATTAGTATATAGTAATGGCGCACCACATGTCTGGTGCGCCATTAGTGGCCATATCATCTATAGACCTTTTTCTAGTAGTGGTTGTTCCAAAAAGTCTCCTAGATCCGACTTTATAGTGGCGCTAGCCCCGCCGCTCGTTCCCGATTGGGCGCCCGCCGCCGTTGCCATCGCGATCGGATCGGAGGAGAAGACGGACCAAAACCCTGCGAGAGGGGAGAGGTTTTGTAGCTACAGGGGACTCGCTGGCGTTTGATTGCCAGGGAGGAAGAGTTTGTGTTGGATGGGGACTCGCCGGCGATCAGATCGCCACGAGGAGAGAAACCAACATCTTTGTGTTTCTAACGTCCTAATCCTTAATGTAACTTGCCCTTGTGTTTTTGAGCAATATATTCAGGTGGAACCGCCCCCCCCCCCCCCCCCACACACACACACCACACACACACACATGTTTTTTTTATATGAACAACAAAAATTTGCATGCCCCCTTGTTGCACGGGCAATTAGCTAGTCTGTCTAAGGTTTGCAGTTTTAAGTCATAGAATGTAAGTGCTTGCAGCTTGCTGCTTTCTATTTTCACTTTCGTTAGAATGGTGAAAGGGACCAAGTCCTTGAGAGTTTTGCCTTTGTTCTGCTTTGTTGAACTTGGCCGGCCATGCATGGCACCGACCCGACGTTACATGGGCTCAACTAAACTAACATAATCACCGGTTGAAGGTTTAGATACTACTAACAAACTAAGTACTCACGCACTAACTAAAATAACATAATCACGCACTAACACTCCCGCCTAACAAACCATCAAAAGGTACGTGCGGAGATCAAGGAAACAAGATATGGATCGGCCCCAACAGAAAACATTTCTTATCTCCTTATCCCAACGCATCACATGGAGCATTTCACGTGCATCCACCCTATATATACGTTCACTGATCACAAACCATAAGACATTCGTGGCACCATTCACATCTGGCCAGCAAGCACAAACCAAGAAAGAGACCGACCCATGGCGCACCCCAAGTCCCATCTCGCCTGCTTGTTCCTCGCCCTCGCCCTCGCCGTCCTGACCGCCGCCGCGTCGGAGCCTTTGCTTTCGGCGGCCGTGACAGCCAGGGCGCCCGCTCCCTCCCCCAACGGCGACTTGGTAGCGAAACCATCGGCATGGGGATGGACATGGTGCATCATCCCCTGCTTTTCGTTTATACCAGAGATATTTTGCATACCACCAATATTCTGTCCACGGACGCCGCAACCACCGCCGCCATCACCGCCTCCCCCGCCCCCATTGAAGCCTCAGCCGAAGGAGTGCCGGACGCCGCTGATGGGGCTGATGCCGTGCAAGGATTTCCTCACCAGCAGCACCGCGCCGGAGCCTCCGAACCAGGGCAAGTGCTGCGACGGCCTCAGGTCGCTCGTCCAAGACGCTCCCATCTGCCTTTGCCGCATACTGGAGGGCACCGATCTCGACAAGCTCATGTCGGCGACCGTGGATAGAGAGAAATTCATTCGTACGATGATCATCTGCGACTCGAGTCCGGGTGAATTTGGTTCTTGTGAAGGTAACTTGTTGCTCTCCTCCTCTCTCGGTACTATATATAAACTGTTCTTTATTTTGCGCATTTCTGAGTGTGCTAGCTCGTCTTTAATGTGAATCTTTTTGATGCATGGATCGGAGAGCAGGACCCGTGCCACCGATGACGATGAGGGCCGCACCTACACCTAAAGCTGCTCCATAATCGGGCAGATCAGGTAGCCAGTTTTATTTCCGGATAAATTGATCCAATTTTCTGTGCCCATTTATGCATGCATCGCTGCATCAACTAGGTATATTATTTTTTATTTTAGGGTGACGTATACTTATTTATTTATTTATTGTGCTTTAACTTCTGTTGATCTGCTTTTGGCAGAGCCATCGTCGTCATTCGTAGCAGCATTACAGAAACAAGATGCATGCATGGAAGCTGAAGATGCCATACGTCAAGATCCGTTAGGATCATTCTTAGAAGAGATAGTGCTAGTTCTTAGTTCGATTTAGGGAGAATGTGTAGCTTCATTTGTGAGAAAACAAATTATTTGTCACCGTCCAACTGTTTGTTTCTTTATAAATGTGTGCAACCGTTGTTTACGTCTTCGATGTATATGTGCGCAATTTGGTAATGAAACGCATCACTAGTCTGAAAATGCGTCAAGTCCTTAGTCCTGTAATCCAAGTGCTCGTGTGGTCAGGCCCAACCCAACCCAAAGGCAAACACGAGCACATGGTTTCAGGCCCTCCCGTAGAATGGGGTAAGATGACCGGTGCGCCTCTTGCATGACCTCAGGCCAGCGAAACATGATCGCGTGCCTTGCCGCGACCCTAACCTCTGCCTGGGCGCAAGGAGCCAACTAAATGTTAGGTGCTATACCTGATTGAGGAGTCGGCGGAGCATAAGCCTTGTGCTTCCACATTTTAGCACGTCGATCTCTTGTGGAGCAATTTTTTGAGTTGCATTCTGCTCTAACAAACATTCATATAAGAGTTAAATACACCGGAGGTGCCTAAACTTGTCCTGCACGATCAGCTTTGGTGCCTAAAGTTGCAAAATACATAAAACTAGTGCCCGAACTTGTCTAGTCGTGCAAATACGGTACCTCCTTCCGTATTCGAACATACGCCCTGCCCACGTGAAGTGCCAGCATGGCAGTGGCCCACATGTAAGTGGATACGTGCAGGGAGGAATTATTTTGCAGAAGAATCCTTGTATTTTATTTAAAAAATTATGTAGGAAAGTCCTCAAATACAGTGTATGCTAGAGAGAAATAACATGAAAAGAAATCTCCATGACGGTGTTTAGAACCTGCACCTCCAGGTTACCAGACGTCACCATCTGCCCACGTGGGCAAACTATCTGGTATGTACAAGTAATAGCTAGAAAATTATGTAGACCAATTCCACGTGTTCCTTTGCAATTTTTCTGATGCGTAATCCATCAGTTTTATTTTTTTACTTTTTTCTGAATTCCACTTTTATGGCACGCAAATTTCCCATGTAAAAAATACAATAATTATCGATATGCAGTTATTGCGTATTTTTATTTATTTTTATCTTTTCATTGTGTACTTTGAAGAGGTAAAATTAACTTTAAAAAATTTATGTGGATTTAAATTTTCAACAAATATTTAAGATTATTGTGTAAATTTATATATCTTCACTCCGGACCAGAAGGATACATGATTATGGTGTATCTTCATTGTATTTCTGAAGTACAAAATTATCAAAAAATTGACAGCATTGTATTTTTTGAAATTATTCAACATATATGAAAATTACTGTGTAATAATATTAAATCCTAGAAATGTATCAAAACATGTCAACCGTGTTTGTAGAATTGTAAGGATAATTTTACACAACAATTTTTAATACTCGATGAACATATTCTAAAACATGTTGAACCTGACAAATTTAGAAAACACATTATAAATTTTGAATACATGTGAAACATTTTCCAAAAACATGAAATGCACTAGCGCTTTCTTTTAAGTTTATGGCAGTTGTAACTTTTTCTTGCATTTCTTCTTTCAAAAGGTAAAAACAATATCAAAGACAAAAAATAAACACAAACTTGAAAAATAAAAATAAAACTTGTGTGGGCCCAAACGAGTACCATATATAAAAGAATAGCTTGAAGAGGTACATAGCAGCCAAAGCGGATTTTCGGAGCACGGTGGCCACTGGGCATGTCTTTTTAAGGTTAAAAACTGTCACTTAAAAGTTCAACTTTTTTTCATGCCAGAAATGTATGCATGTGCTCTGACCGTCAATTTTGTAAGAAATTATGTTACATTGTGCCCTGCAATAAAGACAAAATTCCAGCCAAATAACAAGCAAAATTTTGCATGTATGTATCTTTTGGTATCTCTCACATACAAATGCGAATTTTGATGAAAATTCACACAATATATTACACTTCTATGAGTGCACGTATAAAAGATTTTGGATTTTTTTTTGAGTTGTAAAATCAAATTCTCCGAACTTAAAAGAAACAGGCACAATATGCCCGTGCTCCAAAGTCACCTTTTGCACAGCAACACCGTATATATAGTTCGACCTCGTGAAAGTTCACTGTGCATACTTTGGCGTGGTGGATGCGTATAATGCAATCTGCGACCGTGAGATCTCAGCATGGATTCTAAATCAAGCAATTTATTTTTATTGTTAGCTTTCATAGTGATTAAACAAAATATGAGGCGATTCCTCACGCGCAGGCTACCCAGCTCCTCCCCTGCTCTCAGCCACTTACATGCGGGCCACCGCCACGCTGTCACGCCATGCCGGCATAGCATACACCCGGATACGGAAGGAGGCACCGTATTTGCACATCCAGACAAGTTCAAGCACTAGTTTTATGTATTTTACAACTTTAGGCACCAAACTGACCGCGCCGAACAAGTTGAGGCACCCCTAGTGTATTTAACTCTTCATATAATCCTCTATAAGGAATATTACCGGCAAAATTTGTTGACTTGAAGGGTCAAAATTCCTGAATATTACCGGAAAAATAAATGCATGTAACATTCATATAATCCTCTCTAAGGAAAATATTTGCTCTTCTGATCAAGTTAACGTGAGAAATGTCTAAGAACAAAATGCAGATTCATAGAACTAGCTAGAAGTCGAAGAAAATCCAGTTAAATGACGGTCATTTACGCGTACGCTGATGCAATACAACATGACACCCACTTTCTAGGCTATTTTCCCCTTCTCTCGCCCAGGCCGCTTCCGCGGGCGGCAGGGAGAAACCATCGCCCTGCTAGCACCCCCTTCCCGCTGCCGCTAGAGAGCACCGTAGGGCGAAGCCTGGCTGGCGTCGGTGCCGGCGGGGTTCCTCTCCCGAGTGGCTGTGCGGCGTAGTGGCGGCGGTTGTGTGGAGTTGGTGGCGAGGCGTGCTGGCGCGTTGGGGGCGACGAGGCGAGGGGCGGGTGGGGCCAGGGGCGGTGGCGGGTGGCGGCGGCGGTGGCGGGTGGTTGGGACGGTGGGGCGACGGGGCGAGGGAAGGTGGGGCAAGGGGCGGTGAGGGGAGGGGGGGGGCGACGGGGCGAGGGGAGGTGGGGCTCGGCATTAGTAACAATTTTTTTCAAAACTACTAATGGCGCACGGTGGGTGTGGTGCGCCATTACTATGTCAACTAGTAATGGCGCACTATACCACGGTGCGCCATTAGTAACAATTTTTTTTTCAAAACTATTAATGGACGCAGCACACACCAGGTGCGCCATTAGTAATATATTACTAATGGCGCACCGACACATGATGCGCCATTAGTATATAGTAATGGCGCACCACATGTCTGGTGCGCCATTAGTGGCCATATCATCTATAGACCTTTTTCTAGTAGTGGTTGTTCCAAAAAGTCTCCTAGATCCGACTTTATAGTGGCGCTAGCCCCGCCGCTCGTTCCCGATTGGGCGCCCGCCGCCGTTGCCATCGCGATCGGATCGGAGGAGAAGACGGACCAAAACCCTGCGAGAGGGGAGAGGTTTTGTAGCTACAGGGGACTCGCTGGCGTTTGATTGCCAGGGAGGAAGAGTTTGTGCTGGATGGGGACTCGCCGGCGATCAGATCGCCACGAGGAGAGAAACCAACATCTTTGTGTTTCTAACGTCCTAATCCTTAATGTAACTTGCCCTTTTTGAGCAATATATTCAGGTGGAAACCCCCCCCCACACACACACACACCACACACACACACATGTTTTTTTTATATATGAACAACAAAAATTTGCATGCCCCCTTGTTGCACGGGCAATTAGCTAGTCTGTCTAAGGTTTGCAGTTTTAAGTCATAGAATGTAAGTGCTTGCAGCTTGCTGCTTTCTATTTTCACTTTCGTTAGAATGGTGAAAGGGACCAAGTCCTTGAGAGTTGTGCCTTTGTTCTGCTTTGTTGAACTTGGCCGGCCATGCATGGCACCGACCCGACGTTACATGGGCTCAACTAAACTAACATAATCACCGGTTGAAGGTTTAGATACTACTAACAAACTAAGTACTCACGCACTAACTAAAATAACATAATCACGCACTAACACTCCCGCCTAACAAACCATCAAAAGGTACGTGCGGAGATCAAGGAAACAAGATATGGATCGGCCCCAACAGAAAACATTTCTTATCTCCTTATCCCAACGCATCACATGGAGCATTTCACGTGCATCCACCCTATATATACGTTCACTGATCACAAACCATAAGACATTCGTGGCACCATTCACATCTGGCCAGCAAGCACAAACCAAGAAAGAGACCGACCCATGGCGCACCCCAAGTCCCATCTCGCCTGCTTGTTCCTCGCCCTCGCCCTCGCCGTCCTGACCGCCGCCGCGTCGGAGCCTTTGCTTTCGGCGGCCGTGACAGCCAGGGCGCCCGCTCCCTCCCCCAACGGCGACTTGGTAGCGAAACCATCGGCATGGGGATGGACATGGTGCATCATCCCCTGCTTTCCGTTTATACCAGAGATATTTTGCATACCACCAATATTCTGTCCACGGACGCCGCAACCACCGCCGCCATCACCGCCTCCCCCGCCCCCATTGAAGCCTCAGCCGAAGGAGTGCCGGACGCCGCTGATGGGGCTGATGCCGTGCAAGGATTTCCTCACCAGCAGCACCGCGCCGGAGCCTCCGAACCAGGGCAAGTGCTGCGACGGCCTCAGGTCGCTCGTCCAAGACGCTCCCATCTGCCTTTGCCGCATACTGGAGGGCACCG
The DNA here is from genome assembly GCF_018294505.1 of Triticum aestivum. NCBI lineage: Eukaryota > Viridiplantae > Streptophyta > Magnoliopsida > Poales > Poaceae > Triticum > Triticum aestivum. Next base: position 42,010,852 of record NC_057798.1, on the reverse strand, counting down.
ATCTCGACAAGCTCATGTCGGCGACCGTGGATAGAGAGAAATTCATTCGTACGATGATCATCTGCGACTCGAGTCCGGGTGAATTTGGTTCTTGTGAAGGTAACTTGTTGCTCTCCTCCTCTCTCGGTACTATATATAAACTTTTCTTTATTTTGCGCATTTCTGAGTGTGCTAGCTCGTCTTTAATGTGAATCTTTTTGATGCATGGATCGGAGAGCAGGACCCGTGCCACCGATGACGATGAGGGCCGCACCTACACCTAAAGCTGCTCCATAATCGGGCAGATCAGGTAGCCAGTTTTATTTCCGGATAAATTGATCCAATTTTCTGTGCCCATTTATGCATGCATCGCTGCATCAACTAGGTATATTATTTTTTATTTTAGGGTGACGTATACTTATTTATTTATTTATTGTGCTTTAACTTCTGTTGATCTGCTTTTGGCAGAGCCATCGTCGTCATTCGTAGCAGCATTACAGAAACAAGATGCATGCATGGAAGCTGAAGATGCCATACGTCAAGATCCGTTAGGATCATTCTTAGAAGAGATAGTGCTAGTTCTTAGTTCGATTTAGGGAGAATGTGTAGCTTCATTTGTGAGAAAACAAATTATTTGTCACCGTCCAACTGTTTGTTTCTTTATAAATGTGTGCAACCGTTGTTTACGTCTTCGATGTATATGTGCGCAATTTGGTAATGAAACGCATCACTAGTCTGAAAATGCGTCAAGTCCTTAGTCCTGTAATCCAAGTGCTCGTGCGGTCAGGCCCAACCCAACCCAAAGGCGAACACGAGCACGTGGTTTCAGGCCCTCCCGTAGAATGGGGTAAGATGACCGGTGCGCCTCTTGCATGACCTCAGGCCAGCAAAACATGATCGCGTGCCTTGCCGCGACCCTAACCTCTGCCTGGGCGCAAGGAGCCAACTAAATGTTAGGTGCTATACCTGATTGAGGAGTCGGCGGAGCATAAGCCTTGTGCTTCCACATTTTAGCACGTCGATCTCTTGTGGAGCAATTTTTTGAGTTGCATTCTGCTCTAACAAACATTCATATAAGAGTTAAATACACCGAGGTGCCTAAACTTGTCTTGCACGATCACTTTGGGTGCCTAAAGTTACAAAATACATAAAACTAGTGCCTGAACTTGTCTAGTCGTGCAAATACGGTACCTCCTTCCGTATTCGAACATACGCCCTGCCCACGTGAAGTGCCAGCATGGCAGTGGCCCACATGTAAGTGGATACGTGCAGGGAGGAATTATTTTGCAGAAGAATCCTTGTATTTTATTTAAAAAATTATGTAGGAAAGTCCTCAAATACAGTGTATGCTAGAGAGAAATAACATGAAAAGAAATCTCCATGACGGTGTTTAGAACCTGCACCTCCAGGTTACCAGACGTCACCATCTGCCCACGTGGGCAAACTATCTGGTATGTACAAGTAATAGCTAGAAAATTATGTAGACCAATTCCACGTGTTCCTTTGCAATTTTCTGATGCGTAATCCATCAGTTTTAATTTTTTTCTTTTTTCTGAATTCCACTTTTATGGCACACAAATTTCCCATGTAAAAATTAATAATTATCGATATGCAGTTATTGCGTATTTTTATTTATTTTTTATCTTTTCATTATGTACTTTGAAGAGGTAAAATTAACTTTAAAAAAATTTATGTGGATTTAAATTTTTCAACAAATATTTAAGATTATTGTGTAAATTATATATCTTCACTCCGGACCAGAAGGATACATGATTATGGTGTATCTTCATTGTATTTCTGAAATACAAATTATCAAAAAAATTGACAGCATTGTATTTTTGAAATTATTCAATATATATGAAAATTACTGTGTAATAATATTAATCCTAGAAATGTATCAAAACATGTCAACCGTGTTTGTAGAATTGTAAGGATAATTTTACACAACAATTTTTAATACTCGATGAACATATTCTAAAACATGTTGAACCTGACAAATTTAGAAAACACATTATAAATTTTGAATACATGTGATTCCAAAAACATGAAATGCACTAGCGCTTTCCCTTAAGTTTATGGCAGTTGTAACTTTTTCTTGCATTTCTTCTTTCAAAAGGTAAAAAAAATATCAAAGACAAAAAAATAAACACAAACTTGAAAATAAAAATAAAACTTGTGTGGGCCAAAACGAGTACCATATATAAAGAATAGCTTGAAGAGGTAGATAGCAGCCAAAGCGGATTCTCGGAGCACGGTGGCCACTGGGCATGTCTTTTTAAGGTTAAAAACTGTCACTTAAAAGTTCAACTTTTTTTCATGCCAGAAATGTATGCATGTGCTTTGACCGTCATTTTTTGTAAGAAATTATGTTACATTGTGCCCTGCAATAAAGACAAAATTCCAGCCAAATAACAAGCAAAATTTTGCATGTATGTATCTTTTGGTATCTCTCACATACAAATGCGAATTTTGATGAAAACTCGCACAATATATTACACTTCTATGAGTGCACGTATAAAAGATTTTGGATTTTTTTGAGTTGTATAAATCCAATTCTCCGAACTTAAGAGAAACAGGCACAATATGCCCGTGCTCCAAAGTCACCTTTTGCACAACAACACCGTATATATAGTTCGACCTCGTGAAAGTTCACTGTGCATACTTGACGTGGTGGATGCGTATAATGCAATCTGCGACCGTGAGATCTCAGCATGGATTCTAAATCAAGCAATTTATTTTTATTGTTAGCTTCCATATGTGATTAAACAAAATATGAGGCGATTCCTCACGCGCAGGCTACCCAGCTCCTCCCCTGCTCTCAGCCACTTATATGCGGGCCACCGCCATGTTGTCACGCCATGCCGGCATAGCATACACCCGGATACGGAAGGAGGCACCGTATTTGCACATCCAGACAAGTTCAAGCACTAGTTTTATGTATTTTACAACTTTAGGCACCAAACTGACCGCGCCGAACAAGTTGAGGCACCCCTAGTGTATTTAACTCTTCATATAATCCTCTCTAAGGAATATTACCGCGAAAATTTGTTGACTTGAAGGGTCAAAATTCCTGAATATTACCGGAAAAATAAATGCATGTAACATTCATATAATCCTCTCTAAGGAAAATATTTGCTCTTCTGATCAAGTTAACGTGAAAAATGTCTAAGAACAAAATGCAGATTCATAGAACTAGCTAGAAGTCGAAGAAAATCCAGTTAAATGACGGTCATTTGCGTGTACGCTGATGCAATACAACATGACACCCACTTTCTAGGCTATTTTCCCCTTCTCTCGCCCAGGCCGCTTCCGCGGGCGGCAGGGAGAAACCATCGCCCTGCTAGCACCCCCTCCCCGTTGCCGCTAGAGAGCACCGTAGGGCGAAGCCTGGCTGGCGTCGGTGCCGGCGGGGTTCCTCTCCCGAGTGGCTGTGCGGCGTAGTGGCGGCGGTGTGTGGAGTTGGTGGCGAGGCGTGCTGGCGCGTTGGGGGCGACGAGGCGAGGGCGGGTGGGGCCAGGGGCGGTGGCGGTGGCGGCGGCGGTGGCGGGTGGTTGGGACGGTGGGGCGACGGGGCGAGGGAAGGTGGGGCAAGGGGCGGTGAGGGGAGGGGGGGGCGACGGGGCGAGGGGAGGTGGGGCTCGGCATTACTAACATTTTTTTTCAAAACTACTAATGGCGCACGGTGGGTGTGGTGCGCCATTACTATGTCAACTAGTAATGGCGCACTATACCACGGTGCGCCATTAGTAACAATTTTTTTTTTCAAAACTACTAATGGCGCACCACACACCAGGTGCGCCATTAGTAATATATTACTAATGGCGCACCGACACATGATGCGCCATTAGTATATAATAATGGCGCACCACATGTCTGGTGCGCCATTAGTGGCCATATCATCTATAGACCTTTTTCTAGTAGTGGTTGTTCCAAAAAGTCTCCTAGATCCGACTTTATAGTGGCGCTAGCCCCGCCGCTCGTTCCCGATTGGGCGCCCGCCGCCGTTGCCATCACGATCGGATCGGAGGAGAAGACGGACCAAAACCCTGCGAGAGGGGAGAGGTTTTGTAGCTACAGGGGACTCGCTGGCGTTTGATTGCCAGGGAGGAAGAGTTTGTGCTGGATGGGGACTCGCCGGCGATCAGATCGCCACGAGGAGAGAAACCAACATCTTTGTGTTTCTAACGTCCTAATCCTTAATGTAACTTGCCCTTTTTTGAGCAATATATTCAGGTGGAAACCCCCCCCCCACACACACACACCACACACACACACATGTTTTTTTATATATGAACAACAAAAATTTGCATGCCCCCTTGTTGCACGGGCAATTAGCTAGTCTGTCTAAGGTTTGCAGTTTTAAGTCATAGAATGTAAGTGCTTGCAGCTTGCTGCTTTCTATTTTCACTTTCGTTAGAATGGTGAAAGGGACCAAGTCCTTGAGAGTTGTGCCTTTGTTCTGCTTTGTTGAACTTGGCCGGCCATGCATGGCACCGACCCGACGTTACATGGGCTCAACTAAACTAACATAATCACCGGTTGAAGGTTTAGATACTACTAACAAACTAAGTACTCACGCACTAACTAAAATAACATAATCACGCACTAACACTCCCGCCTAACAAACCATCAAAAGGTACGTGCGGAGATCAAGGAAACAAGATATGGATCGGCCCCAACAGAAAACATTTCTTATCTCCTTATCCCAACGCATCACATGGAGCATTTCACGTGCATCCACCCCAATATATACGTTCACTGATCACAAACCATAAGACATTCGTGGCACCATTCACATCTGGCCAGCAAGCACAAACCAAGAAAGAGACCGACCCATGGCGCACCCCAAGTCCCATCTCGCCTGCTTGTTCCTCGCCCTCGCCCTCGCCGTCCTGACCGCCGCCGCGTCGGAGCCTTTGCTTTCGGCGGCCGTGACAGCCAGGGCGCCCGCTCCCTCCCCCAACGGCGACTTGGTAGCGAAACCATCGGCATGGGGATGGACATGGTGCATCATCCCCTGCTTTTCGTTTATACCAGAGATATTTTGCATACCACCAATATTCTGTCCACGGACGCCGCAACCACCGCCGCCATCACCGCCTCCCCCGCCCCCATTGAAGCCTCAGCCGAAGGAGTGCCGGACGCCGCTGATGGGGCTGATGCCGTGCAAGGATTTCCTCACCAGCAGCACCGCGCCGGAGCCTCCGAACCAGGGCAAGTGCTGCGACGGCCTCAGGTCGCTCGTCCAAGACGCTCCCATCTGCCTTTGCCGCATACTGGAGGGCACCGATCTCGACAAGCTCATGTCGGCGACCGTGGATAGAGAGAAATTCATTCGTACGATGATCATCTGCGACTCGAGTCCGGGTGAATTTGGTTCTTGTGAAGGTAACTTGTTGCTCTCCTCCTCTCTCGGTACTATATATAAACTTTTCTTTATTTTGCGCATTTCTGAGTGTGCTAGCTCGTCTTTAATGTGAATCTTTTTGATGCATGGATCGGAGAGCAGGACCCGTGCCACCGATGACGATGAGGGCCGCACCTACACCTAAAGCTGCTCCATAATCGGGCAGATCAGGTAGCCAGTTTTATTTCCGGATAAATTGATCCAATTTTCTGTGCCCATTTATGCATGCATCGCTGCATCAACTAGGTATATTATTTTTTATTTTAGGGTGACGTATACTTATTTATTTATTTATTGTGCTTTAACTTCTGTTGATCTGCTTTTGGCAGAGCCATCGTCGTCATTCGTAGCAGCATTACAGAAACAAGATGCATGCATGGAAGCTGAAGATGCCATACGTCAAGATCCGTTAGGATCATTCTTAGAAGAGATAGTGCTAGTTCTTAGTTCGATTTAGGGAGAATGTGTAGCTTCATTTGTGAGAAAACAAATTATTTGTCACCGTCCAACTGTTTGTTTCTTTATAAATGTGTGCAACCGTTGTTTACGTCTTCGATGTATATGTGCGCAATTTGGTAATGAAACGCATCACTAGTCTGAAAATGCGTCAAGTCCTTAGTCCTGTAATCCAAGTGCTCGTGCGGTCAGGCCCAACCCAACCCAAAGGCAAACACGAGCACGTGGTTTCAGGCCCTCCCGTAGAATGGGGTAAGATGACCGGTGCGCCTCTTGCATGACCTCAGGCCAGCAAAACATGATCGCGTGCCTTGCCGCGACCCTAACCTCTGCCTGGGCGCAAGGAGCCAACTAAATGTTAGGTGCTATACCTGATTGAGGAGTCGGCGGAGCATAAGCCTTGTGCTTCCACATTTTAGCACGTCGATCTCTTGTGGAGCAATTTTTTGAGTTGCATTCTGCTCTAACAAACATTCATATAAGAGTTAAATACACGGAGGTGCCTAAACTTGTCTTGCACGATCACTTTGGTGCCTAAAGTTACAAAATACATAAAACTAGTGCCTGAACTTGTCTAGTCGTGCAAATACGGTACCTCCTTCCGTATTCGAACATACGCCCTGCCCACGTGAAGTGCCAGCATGGCAGTGGCCCACATGTAAGTGGATACGTGCAGGGAGGAATTATTTTGCAGAAGAATCCTTGTATTTTATTTAAAAAATTATGTAGGAAAGTCCTCAAATACAGTGTATGCTAGAGAGAAATAACATGAAAAGAAATCTCCATGACGGTGTTTAGAACCTGCACCTCCAGGTTACCAGACGTCACCATCTGCCCACGTGGGCAAACTATCTGGTATGTACAAGTAATAGCTAGAAAATTATGTAGACCAATTCCACGTGTTCCTTTGCAATTTTTCTGATGCGTAATCCATCAGTTTTAATTTTTTTCTTTTTATTGGAATTCCACTTTTATGGCACACAAATTTCCCATGTAAAAATATAATAATTATCGATATGCAGTTATTGCGTATTTTTTATTTATTTTTTATCTTTTCATTGTGTCTTTGAAGAGGTAAAATTAACTTTAAAAAAATTTATGTGGATTTAAATTTTTCAACAAATATTTAAGATTATTGTGTAAATTTATATATCTTCACTCCGGACCAGAAGGATACATGATTATGGTGTATCTTCATTGTATTTCTGAAGTACAAATTATCAAAAAAATTGACAGCATTGTATTTTTGAAATTATTCAATATATATGAAAATTACTGTGTAATAATATTAAATCCTAGAAATGTATCAAAACATGTCAACCGTGTTTGTAGAATTGTAAGGATAATTTACACAACAATTTTTAATACTCGATGAACATATTCTAAAACATGTTGAACCTGACAAATTTAGAAAACACATTATAAATTTTGAATACATGTGATTCCAAAAACATGAAATGCACTAGCGCTTTCCCTTAAGTTTATGGCAGTTGTAACTTTTTCTTGCATTTCTTCTTTCAAAAGGTAAAAAAATATCAAAGACAAAAAATAAACACAAACTTGAAAAATAAAAATAAAACTTGTGTGGGCCAAAACGAGTACCATATATAAAAGAATAGCTTGAAGAGGTAGATAGCAGCCAAAGCGGATTCTCGGAGCACGGTGGCCACTGGGCATGTCTTTTTAAGGTTAAAAACTGTCACTTAAAAGTTCAACTTTTTTCATGCCAGAAATGTATGCATGTGCTTTGACCGTCATTTTTGTAAGAAATTATGTTACATTGTGCCCTGCAATAAAGACAAAATTCCAGCCAAATAACAAGCAAAATTTTGCATGTATGTATCTTTTGGTATCTCTCACATACAAATGCGAATTTTGATGAAAACTCGCACAATATATTACACTTCTATGAGTGCACGTATAAAAGATTTTGGATTTTTTTTGAGTTGTATAAATCCAATTCTCCGAACTTAAGAGAAACAGGCACAATATGCCCGTGCTCCAAAGTCACCTTTTGCACAACAACACCGTATATATAGTTCGACCTCGTGAAAGTTCACTGTGCATACTTTGACGTGGTGGGATGCGTATAATGCAATCTGTGACCGTGAGATCTCAGCATGGATTCTAAATCAAGCAATTTATTTTTATTGTTAGCTTTCATATGTGATTAAACAAAATATGAGGCGATTCCTCACGCGCAGGCTACCCAGCTCCTCCCCTGCTCTCAGCCACTTATATGCGGGCCACCGCCACGTTGTCACGCCATGCCGGCATAGCATACACCCGGATACGGAAGGAGGCACCGTATTTGCACATCCAGACAAGTTCAAGCACTAGTTTTATGTATTTTACAACTTTAGGCACCAAACTGACCGCGCCGAACAAGTTGAGGCACCCCTAGTGTATTTAACTCTTCATATAATCCTCTCTAAGGAATATTACCAGCAAAATTTGTTGACTTGAAGGGTCAAAATTCCTGAATATTACCGGAAAAATAAATGCATGTAACATTCATATAATCCTCTCTAAGGAAAATATTTGCTCTTCTGATCAAGTTAACGTGAAAAATGTCTAAGAACAAAATGCAGATTCATAGAACTAGCTAGAAGTCGAAGAAAATCCAGTTAAATGACGGTCATTTGCGTGTACGCTGATGCAATACAACATGACACCCACTTTCTAGGCTATTTTCCCCTTCTCTCGCCCAGGCCGCTTCCGCGGGCGGCAGGGAGAAACCATCGCCCTGCTAGCACCCCCTCCCCGTTGCCGCTAGAGAGCACCGTAGGGCGAAGCCTGGCTGGCGTCGGTGCCGGCGGGGTTCCTCTCCCGAGTGGCTGTGCGGCGTAGTGGCGGCGGTTGTGTGGAGTTGGTGGCGAGGCGTGCTGGCGCGTTGGGGGCGACGAGGCGAGGGGCGGTGGGCCAGGGCGGTGGCGGGTGGCGGCGGCGGTGGCGCGGTGGTTGGGACGGTGGGGCGAACGGGGCGAGGGAAGGTGGCAAGGGGCGGTGAGGGGAGGGGGGGCGACGGGGCGAGGGGAGGTGGGGCTCGCATACTAACATTTTTTTCAAAACTACTAATGGCGCACGGTGGGTGTGTGCGCCATTACTATGTTCAACTAGTAATGGCCACTATACCACGGTGTGCGCCATTAGTAACAATTTTTTTTCAAAACTACTAATGGCGCACCACACACCAGGTGCGCCATTAGTAATATATTACTAATGGCGCACCGACACATGATGCGCCATTAGTATATAATAATGGCGCACCACATGTCTGGTGCGCATTAGTGGCCATATCATCTATAGACCTTTTTCTAGTAGTGGTTGTTCCAAAAGTCTCCTAGATCCGACTTTATAGTGGCGCTAGCCCCGCCGCTCGTTTCCCGATTGGGCGCCCGCCGCCGTTGCCATCACGATCGGATCGGAGGAGAAGACGGACCAAAACCCTGCGAGAGGGGAGAGGTTTTGTAGCTACAGGGGACTCGCTGGCGTTTGATTGCCAGGGAGGAAGAGTTTGTGTTGGATGGGGACTCGCCGGCGATCAGATCGCCACGAGGAGAGAAACCAACATCTTTGTGTTTCTAACGTCCTAATCCTTAATGTAACTTGCCCTTGTGTTTTTGAGCAATATATTCAGGTGGAACCCCCCCCCCCCCCCCCACACACACACACCACACACACACACATGTTTTTTTATATGAACAACAAATTTGCATGCCCCCTTGTTGCACGGGCAATTAGCTAGTCTGTCTAAGGTTTGCAGTTTTAAGTCATAGAATGTAAGTGCTTGCAGCTTGCTGCTTTCTATTTTCACTTTCGTTAGAATGGTGAAAGGGACCAAGTCCTTGAGAGTTTTGCCTTTGTTCTGCTTTGTTGAACTTGGCCGGCCATGCATGGCACCGACCCGACGTTACATGGGCTCAACTAAACTAACATAATCACCGGTTGAAGGTTTAGATACTACTAACAAACTAAGTACTCACGCACTAACTAAAATAACATAATCACGCACTAACACTCCCGCCTAACAAACCATCAAAAGGTACGTGCGGAGATCAAGGAAACAAGATATGGATCGGCCCCAACAGAAAACATTTCTTATCTCCTTATCCCAACGCATCACATGGAGCATTTCACGTGCATCCACCCTATATATACGTTCACTGATCACAAACCATAAGACATTCGTGGCACCATTCACATCTGGCCAGCAAGCACAAACCAAGAAAGAGACCGACCCATGGCGCACCCCAAGTCCCATCTCGCCTGCTTGTTCCTCGCCCTCGCCCTCGCCGTCCTGACCGCCGCCGCGTCGGAGCCTTTGCTTTCGGCGGCCGTGACAGCCAGGGCGCCCGCTCCCTCCCCCAACGGCGACTTGGTAGCGAAACCATCGGCATGGGGATGGACATGGTGCATCATCCCCTGCTTTTCGTTTATACCAGAGATATTTTGCATACCACCAATATTCTGTCCACGGACGCCGCAACCACCGCCGCCATCACCGCCTCCCCCGCCCCCATTGAAGCCTCAGCCGAAGGAGTGCCGGACGCCGCTGATGGGGCTGATGCCGTGCAAGGATTTCCTCACCAGCAGCACCGCGCCGGAGCCTCCGAACCAGGGCAAGTGCTGCGACGGCCTCAGGTCGCTCGTCCAAGACGCTCCCATCTGCCTTTGCCGCATACTGGAGGGCACCGATCTCGACAAGCTCATGTCGGCGACCGTGGATAGAGAGAAATTCATTCGTACGATGATCATCTGCGACTCGAGTCCGGGTGAATTTGGTTCTTGTGAAGGTAACTTGTTGCTCTCCTCCTCTCTCGGTACTATATATAAACTTTTCTTTATTTTGCGCATTTCTGAGTGTGCTAGCTCGTCTTTAATGTGAATCTTTTTGATGCATGGATCGGAGAGCAGGACCCGTGCCACCGATGACGATGAGGGCCGCACCTACACCTAAAGCTGCTCCATAATCGGGCAGATCAGGTAGCCAGTTTTATTTCCGGATAAATTGATCCAATTTTCTGTGCCCATTTATGCATGCATCGCTGCATCAACTAGGTATATTATTTTTTATTTTAGGGTGACGTATACTTATTTATTTATTTATTGTGCTTTAACTTCTGTTGATCTGCTTTTGGCAGAGCCATCGTCGTCATTCGTAGCAGCATTACAGAAACAAGATGCATGCATGGAAGCTGAAGATGCCATACGTCAAGATCCGTTAGGATCATTCTTAGAAGAGATAGTGCTAGTTCTTAGTTCGATTTAGGGAGAATGTGTAGCTTCATTTGTGAGAAAACAAATTATTTGTCACCGTCCAACTGTTTGTTTCTTTATAAATGTGTGCAACCGTTGTTTACGTCTTCGATGTATATGTGCGCAATTTGGTAATGAAACGCATCACTAGTCTGAAAATGCGTCAAGTCCTTAGTCCTGTAATCCAAGTGCTCGTGCGGTCAGGCCCAACCCAACCCAAAGGCGAACACGAGCACGTGGTTTCAGGCCCTCCCGTAGAATGGGGTAAGATGACCGGTGCGCCTCTTGCATGAAGTCAGGCCCTCCCGGAGTGTGTGCTTATTGTCTTTATATCCTCTTGATGCTCCACTTTGAGCCAAGAAAATTCAACCTTTGTCGGAAAAATAGAAACGGGGTTTTATGTTACCCTTTTAATTAGCTGATGTTCCATGTTCTACATGTGTAGGTCTGCCTGTCTAAACCTTTATACATTCTCCTCCTTCTTTCCCAAAATTCATTGTCTTGATTTCGAATCTATTTTCACTTGATACACCATAATAATTTAAGATGTGTTATTCTTCCCCTTGTGATTGCCACGGATTTCCCTACTTAGGAAAAACACACAAGATCTTAATATGCATTCAAGCTCAACACGAACAAATGACTTAAATGTCACAACCTGAGGGGTGAAAAATCCTGAATATTCCCGTCAAAAACAAATTCATGTAATCATATGAAATGCAGATTTTTGGAACTAGCTCGCAGGCGAACGAAATTCTGTACTCGAATGTGATCGGGCACAAACACATATATACACATTCGATTGTCTGCAGCTGCGTCCCGCAGGGCTACCAGACTACCAAATCCTGCCATCTACCTACCTCCTCCTTTGACTCTGTCCTCGGCCGCCGTTGCCACTGGCAGGTGACACGGTGTCAGCAGCCACCCTAGCTAGTTCCCATAGGAGGCATGGGAGATGCACAGGTCATGCGAACACGCCGACTCCATGATTGATAGGCAGATCGACGAGCGCCGATGGTGGAGGCGTCCATGCGGCCGGCGGCCGGATCTAGATGACGCGTTGGCTCGTGGTGGTAGTTGGGTGAAGGCAGGCCCAATCGGGGTCGTGCGAGCCTGCTGCTCGACTCATGTTTGTCAGCGGTGTTGCTTTGGCAGACGGCTTGAGCGCCTTCCACCCAACTTGGCCAGGCCGCGGTTGTGGCATGGAGATGGGTTAGTGCGGCGCCTGTCGTATGTGGTGGTTGGCGTTGCATCGGGGATGCTAATTGGCATTTTTGCAGTGTGCTAGTGTTGTGGCTGCGCGTCATCTCTCTATGGTTGCGCGAGCTTCGACCCCGAATGTACGTTGGCGGTGCGGTTGGTCTGGAGGACGGCACGACAGCTTGTTTTTTGTTGGCAGGTTGGCTCTGAGGTGTGCAATGGTGGTGGTGGCATGATGGATGCAGTGATGGTGGGGGTTCGGATGGAGCAGTGGTTTTGGGGGGTGCTCGCTTGCGTGGGTTCGGATGGGCCTCGTGTCTCGGCTGGTCCAACAGATTTTGCTTGTAGTGGTGTCAACATCGCTTTGTGTTTGTTTTCATAGTGTGGTGTGGCAGTGTTGTTGTTTTTCTCTATTTGGCATAGTTAACCGTTGATGAATAGAAGAGGAGTCGCGGCCCAGTCTCACGGCTTTGCCGCAGTTATGCTCAAGTGCCTGAGGTACTGAAGCATTAGGCTTTTGGTGAAAGGTTTGGGTTCGATGCAGGTCGGTGCCGGTGATGATGGCTCCCGTGGACATCCTTCTCCTCCATGGAAGCATTACTAAAGAGTACTTTCCTCACCATTGGGATGTATCTGACCATAGTGGAAGAGATGGTCGTGGCTGTTGGTAGGGCTGGATTCCACAATGGCTCGATGGGGCGGTCGTGTAGATCAAGGAGAAAGCTTTGTGATCAACAACGGTCGATACCGCGACTTATATCAGTGTGGAGGGTCAATTATGGATCTTCTAGATAAGCAAAAATATCATGACACGAGGAGCAAAAGAAACTGGTAAGTGCATAAATCACAAGGATTCACTATAAGATCAAAAAGGTGTAACGATGTAGTTGTTTCTTTGCTTTGAGGTTGCTCACCACATGCGACATGTCGCAACGATGTAATTGTTTTTAAGTGTGATTCTCTATTTTTATTTTGCATCATGGTTCCTCTATCATATATCTAATTTTTTCATTGACAATAATTCTCAATACTAATTCACACCATGACCACTCTACATTCAGTTATTCACTCACTCAAATCTTCCTTCTCCATGAATGATTTGGGTGATGTAGATCACTTCCTTCAGATTGGATCGGTCAAACAAGACTAGGTCCAAGGAGATCGTGCGTAAATCCCTCTTCCTTTTCAGTCGTGGATGGCTCCCTCTTCCTTTACAATTTTGGTGCTAATAACTAATGCGCCCAAGATATTTTTTTGAGAGCAACCACATAATTCATTTCACTGATAGAAGATAAAGTTAGATAGCCAAACACACGTGGAAACTAAAAGACGGACCAAAAACACGACAGTTCTAAAAACTTTGCAAATAGACCCCTAAAATATATAAAAATATAAAACTCTCCCTAGCTTCTCTTGCACTCGCCGAAGCCAGCGCCCGTCACCCAAATCTAGTGCCTTCAAAGCGCATGCCAAAAGAGACATTGAGCCTCCACCATTGCCGGATCTAGAAAATCATGATCGCCAACGAGGCTTTGTAAGTCGATAAACAGGCCCGCTCAAAGCAGCAAGGCATATGTCGATGTGCCACGTCGACTGGGGGACGCCCCCCGTGCTACCTTGTACCACGATCCGTCGCAACCCATCGACAAGGTCAGGGGAGAACGATAGATCCACCACCATCAGACCAGACTCCTCGCTCCAGAGCATCCTTCTTGCCCTCGCCGCGAGCGCCGCTGCGAATAGCGACATACGCCAGCGACACATCGAGATTCTAATCTCGCTCGATCTGAAGAATGGCGAGAGGACCAAAGCACCTACTTTATGGCGCCACTGTGTAGAGTACCACCAAGATGAGGAGGCTGGGACGAGAGGTCTCGTTAGTGAAGGTAGGGGCAAAAGTTTTGGTCGCCACCGCTGCATGTAGCGAGAGGTCGAGGGCTGATCCAAAGTTGCCCCGAAACTTGTCAATCCTCCCAAGATTTTGGGGAGGGGGTAGTATGTTTCTCTCAACATTTATCCTCGGAGATGTAGATTTTGTACATAGATTAAAATAGCCCGCGAAATAGCCACGATAGTTGCGCTATAGCTGCCCCGGAATCTCGCCGCTAAGCTATGGCTACTACCGTGAAATCCTCCACAGATCCCTCTAAATGGATGAACAATGAGCAAAACCATCCTTTCTCCCACCAGAAGATTTTTCGCTATTTGCCGCGATTGCCCTCTATGGCGGCCGCTATAGCTGCTGGGAGAGGCCGCCGCGAAATCATTTGTCCCGCGTTTAATCTATGATTTTGTAGCATGTTGCATACCCGGCGTTTCGCTTTTTTGAATTTGTTTTAAGTAACGATCGAATATACTAGTTTCCTTTTTCTTTTTCCACACAAAAAATAATGTATTTAATACTTATATTTGCTTGGAGTAGGGACGTGATTGCCTACAGTTTAGATGCCTTGCCCCCGACGGAAATAGGAGTATGTCCAGCCGTGTACCTGCCAAACCGATCCCCACGGCAATACAAATCCGTCCGCACAATAACCGTCTTTTAGTCAAAATCGGGAACGAGGAAGATGGCGGCCAAGATGAGGGCGGCCGGTGATGTGTGGTCCAAGCTCCCCGATGAAATTCTCGGCGAGGTCTATGGCCGGATCGCTTCGCCGCTGCACCGCGTCCGCTTCGCCGCAGTCTGTCGCTCATGGCGCGTGGTTAAATCATGGCAACAGCCGGCGCCGACCTTCCCGTGGCTGATCCTCTCGTCACGGGACGACGACGACACGGCGAAGCGGGTGTTCTGCCCCGCGGATGGCGAGCTCCTGCGCGTTTCGCTCCAGCCCGAGGCGATCGGCAAGCGGCTGGTCGGGTTTCACGATGGGGGCTGGATCGCCGTCGCGTCCTCCGTTGCCGATGGTGAGTCGCTACTGATCGTCAATCTCTTTTCTGGGGTCGAGGTGCCACTCCCCGCCAAGCCAAGCACCACGCCATGGATCAAGAAGGTAATCTTCTCAGAGGCCCCCACGTCCAATCGCTGCGTCCTTGCCGCCATCCTCGCAGACGGGCTCGCTGTGTGCAGAGTTGGATCCCAAAACCAAAATAATCAGTGGACGTCGAAAAGTTGTAAGTCGTATGATGACATTGCATTTGGCCATATGAAACTCTATGGCCTGCTCGGAAGCGTTCTATTCTTGCACAACATTCACATGACCGAAGAAGGTAATCCGGTCGTCAGCACGACCCGCATACTGCGCATGAACCCACTACCCAAGTTTGAGGGAGCTGGATTCGACATCAGCTACATCCTCAAGCACGGCGACAAGTTGTTGATGGCCAAAAGAGCATGGTGGTCGCAAGAGAACAAGGGCTTTTTCTTCAAAGTGTTTGAGCTCGCCAAGATTAGCAGTGCACGTTACACCTGGGTGGAAGTGATCACATTAGACGATCATGCCTTGTTCTTGAGTGCCAATTGCTCCAGCATGGTGTACCTACCAGAAGACATGCGTGGCGGAGTTGAGAGTAGCCACATATACTACAACAATATCAAATTAATAGGTGACGATAAGTCCATCTATAATGATGTAGATTTGACAAAATGTGACAACGGCCAACATTTGTATTGTCGGAAAGATCGCAAGTTCAATGGTGTTGCTATGATCATGTCTGTGAGATACTACGTCACTAGTAGCGACCATAACAATCTCATGTGGCTTCTTCCTCCGGATCTCTAGCCGCTCAATGTAATCGCAGTATGTATCAAAATTGGGATGTTATCTAGCGTGAACAAAAGGGCGATGTTATATTAATTCTTTTAGTTGATTTGTTTACTATGTTGACTAGTAGAACGCCCGTGCGTTGCTACGGGCTCCCCAAAATTCAAACGTCTGGGTAATCCGGGCTCATTCAAATCCAACCCATATGTGAGGGAGAAATGTGGTTGTCCGGACTATCTGACATGCTATCTCCAACACGTGGTCCCAACACAAAAACTCACCCCTCCCCTTCACGCTCAGTTTTCCACTATAGCATGACATTTCTCTCTGGAGTCTTGTCCTTTAAAACCAGATGTCATCCACCTCACCATCACCATGATGCCCTTTCTCCTTCACACCATACTTCTCCACGGACCACTACGGATAGGCCCCCCTCCCACCCCGCCCCGCCAACCACCCCGATCTCTACCCTAATCCCCTTTCTCTGTGTTTGTGTTGATCCGCCGCCGCGATCAAAGAGGGCGATGGGTCAAGCTTCGGATGAGAAATTGTACGGTGATGGTGTAATACCTCCAGAGGAATCCTACGGGCGAGGGGACTTTAGTAGATAACAAATATAGGAGAAGACAGGAGCAGCATGTGCTGGTGAATCAGAACGGAATAAAAATTCAATAAAACGGTGCATGCAAGGTCGGAAGGTGGAGATGAAATGAACGAAAAAATATCACCCAAATGCAAGTTGCCCATTTCTAAATTAAACCTGGATACCTTATTTCCCCCTTAACCATAACTTTGTTGCCACCCAAATAACAACTTAAACCTATTTTAGTCTTACAGCCCAAAGGCATTGTTTGCTCGTAAAATACTCTTTTATATCGAAAATCCATTTCTCAGCCCAAGCTCATCTACACCCGGTGAAGAGAAAATTCACAAAAAATTCTAAACAAATACAACAAATCCAAAACTTTTTTCATGGAAGCTAATTTTGTGCGTGAGGTGCGCTCCAAATTTCAAAACATTTAGACATATGAGTAGCTCTCAGCAAAAAGGACAAATTGGGTCAGAATAATGCATGAATAGTAAAAAAATCACAGACCCTAAATTTGTCTTTTTTTACCAAGTGCTACCGAAAAGACAAAAGGCATCACACCCTTTGGCTTGGGCCGCACTCGCTGCCACCTGCCACTTATGGACGGCCGACTTGCCTCACACCTTTACGTGGCATTGGATTGCCGGCACCACCGCCCATGCCATCTTGGCTTTTGCCACTCTGTCGTGCTTCTTCTCCAAGGAACCTTGGGAAATGCTAGCTGATAAACCAAAGCAAAGTAGTAAGGAAAGGGAATATTGTGCACTCATGTACTTATCCGTTACAAACACTCCAAAGTTTTATTTACAATGCAGATTGAAAATTTAAGGTGGCAAATCAACAATGCACTACACGCTCCTGTGCTAATCTAATTCAATAAAATCACCAAAAACTGCAGGTTTGGCCTCCCTATCCAAAGCTACATTAAGGAGAAAAAGATTTCAAGACCAACACATTTGGAAAGTAATGGGAATTGCAAAGAGGATAAACGAGATTAATAAGAAAAACATCTATCATATAGTGAAGGACGATCTACAAGGTAGAAAATACCTATCAAATCCATGAAAGACTACCGGAGAAAATAAACAAATGTCATATGCATTTTCTTAAAGAGATACATTGTTCCAACTTAATTCTCAAAAAAGTAGTTAAAATCCCTGAAAGACTAAGGACTTAAAATGAGCGCCCGCCCCCCCGAACTACTATAACATGCTAGCTGCAATGAAGCGAAAGTAAAAGGACTCGTGTTAGACCTTAGCAAGGCCAGCATGCCTGAAATAGAGCATATTTCTCTCAACATTGTCGAAACGTTCTCAGCTAGTATCCATGAGGGGTGAGACGAATAGGGTCACTTACAAATAACTGTCATTGGCTACTATTACAACACTAAGAAAGGAAAAAAATTCATCACTCTGCATACAAAAGCAGAGGATAAGGTAGACCTTGGTTTCCTTGATTACCTGTATCACAACACACCTTTTCCTGCTCCCGTTGCATGCACTCTTTGATCTGCACCATTGCTCGTGTTAAAGAAATATCTCATAAAAACTACACCTTCACTTGTGCATATTGGAAAACATTTCATATAACATACTAAAGGATACTGATAATATGCATAAGTTATACTCCCTCCGTTTGAAAATACGTGTCGTGGTTTTAGTTCGAATTGAATTAAAGCCACAACAAGTATTTTGAAATTGAGGGAGTAGTAAGAGATACACTGCCTCAATAGAATAGCAGATCTTTATCCAAAAAAGGAATGGAATGCCCTAAAATTTGTAACACAAGCCGTCTCTCACAAAAAAAGTAGCACAAACCTTTTATTTGAAAGACACAAATGTTGTTCTCTCTAATAATAATTATACACTCCACAAGTTACATTCTTCAAAGAATAATGTTATCACTTAATTAAACATAGAGGGTCCATAGCAGAAATGCTCACACATGTTGAGAACAAAATGCCATCAGTCCAAGACACCTCGCTCAATCTGTATCAAAATGACATTTGGTAGTACGTAGAAGCATGGCATGAGCTATGAATCAACTTGATTCAATCCATGGTAAGGATGCACAAGCGTCTACAGATATATATACATCAAGATGACAATCTAGAATTTAGTAAACTCATTTAATCTCATAGCTCAGGGAAGATTCAATCATGCAATTATAGGCATACAATTGGCGTGCCAGAGAAGATAAAACTAACATGAAAGTAATTGATTACCACACTGCAATATTTCGAATAAACACTCCCAAGAAAAACTGAACTTGACCCAAGACCATCAACACACTTAATAGATAAGTAGTTGTCTCACTCGAATCAATATCCATGTACTCTTTCGATCATATTGCTGTGTTACAGTTCATTTGTATAAATGAACCACAGTTCTTGAATCAATATTCATGTATTTTCTACTCGCCTAGCTACTAAGTAACCAATCACCTATATACAGAATATGTATTACTACAGATCACAATGTGCAGATAGATGAACGAACTTCATTTGTGATATGTCAATGTAAAGTTCAGCGGAAAATACATGTACTCTAAATACTAAAGGTAATTTTTTCTCAAGAGAAAATATATTAAAACAGCATGAGATCAGGGTGAACGTACCACACACTCAACCCAACCCGATGTAGCTCCATTCGTTGGATCATCGTCGCCAGCGACTTTGATGTGAAGCTGCATAAAACCATCGATGCCCAAATCGAGCAAGGATGATATCCGAACCACCCGGTCATCACAATTTTGACTACGAAAACTTCTTCTTAGTGCTAATAATAATTTTCTGGAGTAACTAATCGTTTTTCAAAGAGATAAACACCAGCCTCATAATCACATACACAGAATAATGATCCAGTTTTCCTAGCAAAATCTCATAATCTACATAATACATAATTTGCTGACAATTTGCATCAATAGAATAAACAGGACTCCTTGTCATAACGTCTAAGATTCTATATGGTATAATCAAGGTCAAATATGTGGAAGTAGAACAAAATGATGCACCTACTAAGCACAATATACTTCACCACTGGTAGCCCCTCCTCCATACACAATTGCATCAGAGAGGAGCAGAAACATAGATAGAAAAATTACATATGAATAGGTAGAGGCACACACATACATCCTACATATCTTTCCGGAACTCAAGTTTGAGCTCTTCAGGGTTTTGTTCCTTTGTCTCGACCCACCAGACTTCAGAAAACACAATATGCGGAGAGATTTCAGCACACATTAGTTTTTTTCCCTGGGCAATGGAACTGGAGTACTTCAGCTAACCGAATCAGCATGAGGCATGATGTGAAATGAGTTAGTGGTCGCTTTTCAGGTGAGAGGTGAGATGCTGATCATGCTCTCGAAGACGTCCTCACCAGCGACGCCCTTGACCGACCTCGTCATTTGAAGCATCCGATACTTGTTCTTGGGGTCACACATGCGTTCCCGGCAGCTTCATCCTAACCCAAAGATCCAATTTGGCATCACAAAATCTCGAGAAAGGATTACAGAATTCATCGGATTGATTAATTTCTTCACGGGGCTGGAACCTGACCTCTCTCCTTCTGACCCTTTCTCCTTCAAGCGAGTTGACGCTGCTCCTCCTCAACTCACGATGGTGAAGGGAGAGGGGGGAGGGTGCAGCCCGCGGCAAGCCGGCAACAAATCTTGCCTATGTCCAGGCAGTTGTTGGGATCTCGATTGATGTTGCGGCGGGGAGGGGGTCGAGCGGCGGCGGCGGCGCAAGTTCTGGCCCCTATGCGCCTTGGATGTGACGGCAACGGCGGGGCACCGAGGACTCGCGGGCGTTGCCTGGGACGCTGAGGAGTCGGCGTCGTCGGGCAGGGCGAGGAGATCGGAGAGAAGAAGAGAACGACGGCGCGAGGACGCGAGGAGTGTGCACGCCTCGGGAGGATTCCCTTAAAACTGGCAGGAATGGATACGATTGATGACGGTAATAAATAGTGGTGAATGTTGGCCTAATTTACAATCATCAGCATGGAAACGAATCATCAATAAAAAAGAATGCTTCCTATTACTACGGTCATAGGAAGCTTCCTAATCTTTGCTACCAAATAGTTTCCGCCAAAACAAGGAAGAAAAGTTATGGACGTGATGCGGAAGGAAGCAAACATTATGAAAATTAATTAATTTAGATTTGATACTTAGAGATTGATTGTGATTGATTCTTTTACATAAAGACATTAATAAATAACTTGCATCAGCATGGAAAGTTCTAATCCGTTCAGTTTTTTTCGTTCTGTGAGAGGGTGACGCGAAACTAAACCGGTGAGGTGGAGGGAGGGGACAAAAATAAACCGGTTAAAAATAAACCGGTTGAAAGTGGTGGGACTATTCAACCAACTCGTCCATTAGAAGTAGAGATTTATATGTAGCATGTCTCAAGGTTGGTGCCAGCCTCTTCCCTTGTGATGACGTGTTGACGTTGTCATGGTAGTCGTTCCTTAGGTTGTGTTGTACTATTGTAACTCGCCGTGGAAGGCTCATGCAGTGGATTATTCCCGCTCTCATGCCTTGTGGCGTTTGTTTGTTTGTCTTCCAGTCGCAGATCGCTAACTCTTGGTTAGTGGTCGTTTGGTTGTCTTAAACTTTATTTTTTAGTTTGGGTTTTGTCGCTTGTATGGTTTGTGCCTTTCGTTGATGTTGTATCTTCCTCGTCGTTGGTAAATTTAGATGTAGCTCTTCTGCATGGTTAAAAAATCTTACTCTATTCTCCCATCATTCCTGCTATTTATCTGTTGTTTTGAATTAGGTGTTTGCCTTTTTGGCTTGATACACCACAATGGATCCAGATGTGTTATCCTTCCCCATGTGATTGACTTGTGATCACATTTACCTTTTTTCCGACAAATCGTGGATTTCATTGTTTCAAAAATGGAACATCAAGAGTATATAAACACAACAAGCGCACACCCGGCACACCAGTAAATAGAAAAGTCATATAAGAGTAAAGTTATGCGTAGATGACATGGGTGGGAATGCTAAATATTTTGTTTTTTATATGAAATTGTCCTTCCTGGGGTATATATAGTATGACAGGGAAGAGATACTTGAGTTGCAAGCCAAGTTGTACTTCGTTTAAATATATTCTATCATCATCTCTTACTCTAACTCAACTGCATTGTACATCTAACACCCTACCAGGCTCCTTGTAATCGACAGGAATGTTGTTGCCCACTAAACGAACATCATCCTGAAAGACTGAAACTAATTAAGGAAAATGTGAGTACCGGTGCTAAGTATTGGACTTAAACCTGGGTGGGATGGTTACATCACAAGGGAGCTAATAATCATATAAACTACGGTCAACTCACCATATAGAAAATAGGTGATTAATGTAGAAACTCGATCCACAAATTGAGAATAAAAAATAAATCCCATTGTGACTAGTACATCATTCAAAATTTGATTTGAATACTAAGCTAAGCTACTACTCACTACATAGTTTTCTTTATTGTTTCTAGAAGGGTAGATGCAATTTGGAGTTGAGATCTTATAGTGTGGTCAATACATCATATGCACCATTAAAATCTCATTTTTGTATGGTCGTCATGTGTGATACCAAAGATCCTGATTTCTATTTTGTTCTCATGGATCGATGATTTGGTTGGACTTGGTGATGGTTGTGCAAATGATGGTGGTGTCTAGTTTGTCTTGGGCAGAGAAACTCATGTTATGTTTGTTTGCTTTTTATCGAAAAGGCCTAAGGTCATGTATTAAGTATCAAATATCCTTACAAACATGACCTTACAGGAAAATAAAATTACATTCAAATTTTTAGGGGTGTCGAAGTCTTCTTTCTCCCGCATTCACTAGCGGCGCGCCGTGAGCATAGCTCGATGCTGGCTCTGGGCCTCTGCCAAGGTGGTGCCAACCTTTTGAATCCGAGGAAGCTACCAGAAATCCATTGATGCATACCAGCAGACATCGATCGGTGGCCACGATCTGCGAAATAAATCACCGCCACACAGAAAAAAATGATGATAAAGGTTTGTAGAAACTCCGAAGACCGCGAAAGCCGGCCGAATCCATACGGATCTACCAAAAACCTAAACTGACCGGATGCCAAAGACTTGCCAGAGAAACTCATGTTTGGTTCTTTTTTATGGTGGTATTCTTCCCCAACTGTATAGCAACGAAGTATCATTTCTATAGCCAGGCATGCATGGGGTGTGTTCTGGGCCACGGGTGCGCTCAACCGCATATATAATTCCCACATGGTTTGGGTGGCATGACTCATGTGGCCATTCAAATCCTGGAAGTTACTCTAGCTTTTATATCTTTCAAATAACGCTGGGTTGTTTCGATTGCAAAATACACCACATAAATGTAATTCCTAAAAATTACATCAGGTTTGTTGTGAATCATCTAATTAGTCCTTCTCTCTCCAAACAAACTTGCACCTACTAAGTTACTTGAAAACAAATGAATCAGTCATGCATCCATGCATGCACTAAATAGATTTACATACATACATATATACTATTAGAGAAGAGAGCATATATCACTTGCATATGACAGATGGATACTAGCTACACAGGTTCAGCCATGTGCTCCAAGTCAGCCGCAACACACCACCTTGCAACATGAGCACGGCGAGGCATGGACAGCGTGCGGCCACATAACGGCGAGACGCCCTGCGGTGTGACCTCTACACCAGGCAACGAACGACGAGAAAAGCAACTCCGGGCTCCGGCCACAACACGCATCACTGGAACAGGAAGCCAAGAAGAACAGAGGCGTTGGCATCTATCTATGGTAAAAAAAGGAACGAAGCTCTCAACTAAAATTGATTCGCTCGGATCGAGCGTGTAGTACTCCAAGCAAGAAGTATTTACCATAACCAGGTAATTTCGCCCGTACCTGCAAAACAGATCCCCACTCTTTTTTTTTTGGCATAGAAACCGATCCCCACTTGCAATACGAAGACTCAACAACAAAGAGCCTGGCTGACAGATACTACACGTAACGTGCCCGCTGCGAGTACGTGATCGCGTTCGGTTACGTGCCGCCGACGGAAAAATTCCATCGGTAAAGTTTCTACTGCAATACAAATCCATCATCATATAGAACTGCCTTAGAGAGTCAAAATCGTTTTCTACAATGGAAAGCTATGTGCCCTACTCCGCCGCGCAGTTTATGCATGTACAACATCAGCATGACCAAGAAAAGTAATCTGGTGGTCAGCATCACCTACATACTGGACATGAACCAACTATCCAAGTCCACGGGATGGGGAGCCGACATCAGCATGCATGAGATCAGCTACATTTTCAAGCATGGCGACAAGATGTTGATGGCCAAAAGAGCCCGGTGGCCACTCGAGAACAGCCTTTTCTTCAAGGTGTTTGAGCTAATTAAAAATATGCGTTACGGCTACAGCTGGGTAGAAGTGACTACATTGGACGATCATGCCTTGTTCCTTAGTACCACTTGCTCCAAAATGATGTATGTGCCAGCAGATAGGCGTGCCGGAGTAGAGAGAAACCGCATATACTACAACCATATCAATTTACTAGGCGATAGTAAGTCCATTAGTAATGATCTACAATTGACAAGATGTGACACTGGCGAACATTTGTATTGCAGGAAAGACAAAAAAAATCAATGGAGTGGATATGATCAAGTCAATAGGATATTATATAACTAGTCACTATAGTAACATTACTAATCACTACGAGGGCCTGACGTGGCTGCTCCCTCCAGATTTCTAGCTGCTCAATGTCATTGTAGTATGTATCAAAATTATGATATTTTCAATATACATATATAGAAACAGCCTTTTAATTAGCTGCTTTAGATGTTGCATGTTTGACATGTTTAGGCCTGCTTGTCTAAACGTATATATATTCTAAACCCTTCGTTCCCACTATTTGGTTCAGCTTTTGCATTCTACAGTCTTTCCAAGCTTTGCAGTTTTATGCTAGAGAATAGAAGTGGTTGCGGTTGCAGCTTTTACTTTCACTGTCGTTAGCATGTTGTAAAAGACCAAGCCCTGAAGCGTTTTGCCTTTGCTTGTTCTGCTTTGTTGAACTTGGCAGCCGTCCGCCACGTCCGAGCCGGCACCAGGAGAAACCCGACGTTACATTGGCTCAACTAAACTACACGCACTAACTAAACTAACATATCACGGGCTGAAGGTTTAGTGTTGAAGGTCTGTGAGCCGTCCATGGCGCTCGCGGACGATTGATGCGTCAAAATCTCACAGTTCCCTCCGATTGCAAACAGGTGGGGAATGATATTCGAAAGGGCGCCCGGGGTAACTATGGATCTATCATTACAGAGATTAAACGTCGAGCTTTAAGTTTTAATTGTACTTTCATTTTGAAGGCCGGACTGTTAACGGCGAGGCCCATAGTTTAGCCATAAGCATCCTTAGTCTCGGTCCAGGACGCAACGTCTGGGCTGGCTATCCCGCATGATCCGAATGTAATCACATCTTATGTGGATTTTGATTAATAAACCGTAGTTTTTCCCTAAAAATGGGTTCCTATATAATGAACTAAGTAATGACGCACTAACTAAACTAGCATAATCATGCAGCAACACTATTGCCTAACAAACTATGAGAAGTTACGTGAGGAGATCTAGGAAACAGGATATGCATTGGTCCCAGCAGAAAACATCTCTATCTCCTTATCCCAACGCATCACACGTATTTCAGGTACATCCACCCTATTTTTTTATTTTCTTTTAAAGGAGAATATATTAATATCAAGTAGATACCAATTACACCTAGCCTCTACACCAACAAGATGCCTAAGATCATCCAGGATGCACACAGCCAAAAAAATAAAAAAAAAAAGAAAAAAGACCCTACCAGGTGAACAACCACCCGCAGTAGCAACACTCTAACCACCACCAAAGACAGCACCCGGACTAGCAAGAAGGTTCTCCACAAGCAACGCCTTCATAAAGGAAACAATGCACAAGCTTGTTGTTGCCCGATCAAAGATCGTAGGTTTTCACCCTGAAAAAAGACCGCGTTCCCAAAACAATGACTTTGACAAGGCCGCTGCCAGGCACAACCTAAAGGCCGGGCCTTGGGTTTTCACCCTGTAAATCACGACTCGGTACTCATAGGAGCACCACAAAAAGTCCTCCAATGCTGCCGCCCCCACTTGCAAAGGCTACCACTACAGGTCACGCGCCACCAGGTTCGTAGGAACTCGTGTCCGGTTTAGATGAGAGCATACCCCGCAAGCCAAATTTGAACAACTGCTGTGAAGCAAAGTTTTCGTCTCATCCAAGACCTGCCTTCGCCACATGCAGATCCTCCAATCACGCCATGGCACTCTCTGCATGCGTTGATCCCTTGAAAATCTTGGTGCAGACATGTCCCAAGGTGTCAACAAAAACAGAGCTTCGCGATACCCCGGCGAAGCTGGTTATGCTAATGTAGCAGGTGCACACGGCCGGCCCCTATCCAATCAAGGTGTCCAAGAAGCGTCATATACGCCGGTCCTTTTCCATGGAAGAAGTCCGGAACTCGCCGATGGCCGGATCAAAGAGGACTATAGATCTGTGACTTCGCCGATGGCCCACCGCCTGGCCGCCGCCGCCATGCCCGGGGCAGCCGCCGTGGCGCCCAAGTGAAGCCACGGATCGTCGGTGCCACACACAGGAAGCATCAGGCCCAGGAAACCACACCAACCTCGTTGCCGGAATCATCGCAACCTTGTCAGCCTCGCAGATGGCAGCCGAGTAGCCGCCCATGGCCACGGTCCAGATCCAGGCAGGGAGGCCCAAATCCGCCGCCACCTGCACTACCACACCCCGCCTCGGAGATGGGACAACACTGCAGGGAAGGCAGGGACCGGCTGAGATCTGGGCGAACAACGGGGGGAAGACGAGAAGTGGACATGGGACCATGCGCACCAAGGAAAAGTCCTGCCGCCACCGCGAGAGACTTTGCCCTGGCGGCTCCGGCCAGCGGCAGCTAATAGGAGGTTCTGATGGGGACAGTGATGATGATATAGACCTAGGGTAGGGTCATAGGCCTGACCTACACGCCCTACCCAAAGTCACTACCCTAGAAGCAAAGACATACAAGGGACAACAGGGAGTACCAATTGAAGTCGTCGAGTGCAATCCACTCGACCAGTCATATCACTCGGGTACCCCTCCCTCCTGGTACCACTCGACCAAGACGAAGCCATTCGACCATACGAGAAACCATTCAACCTACAGAAGACCAGGAGCCACTCAGGACAGCAACGATCGGACATCCACTCCGTAGTCTTAAAGGTCATTAAATACACTTTATAGCTGGCGTTACCAGTAACGCCCTATCTTAATGTACATTGAACCCCTGTAATGGAGGTGGCTGGGGTCCTGGCGCACTCTATATAAGCCACCCCTTCCTTTGGGACAAGGGTTCGCACCCCTGTAACACACACTCCCATATTCTAGTCGACCGCGTCAGAGCACCGAGACATAGGGTTTTTACCTCCTCCAAGAGGGGCCTGAACTCGTAAACACTTGTGTACAACTCACCATAGGTAGGACCTTGCCTCCTCATATGTACCCCATATACTTACTGTCAGACTTACTACCACGACAGTTGGCGCTCACTTTCATCGCCGATGACTCCGCCTGGCGACTTCCGGCGAGGTTGCATTTTCTTTGATCTTCATCAGCATGGTTTCCGGTGGTGGTTTGGTCATGGGCCATGAGTTCCTACTCGGCACGCTCACTTTCATCGCCGACGACTCCGCCTAGCTCCAGGAGGTCCCCTTCGACGTCGAGGCTCTCCTGATTCGTGGCTTGTCGAACTTCCGCGCGAGTTCCTGCGGCGTCCTCCTTCGGCAGGCATCGACCCTGTATCAGTCGGTCCTTACGTCGTCGTCTCACTCTGCTGAACGCCGCCGCAAACGGTTTGATCGTTCGCGGCTCCAGCGATGGGTGAGACACGCGGTGGCTCGTAGGCGTTCACGCACAAGTCGCGGTGATCGAGCCCGATGTATTTGTTGGGGAACGTTGCAGAAAATTAAAATTTTTCCTACGGTTTCACCAAGATTCATCTATGAGTTCATCTAAGCAACGAGTCATGGAAGAGAGATTGCATCTACATACCACTTGTAGATCGCGTGCGGAAGCGTTCAAGAGAACGGTGATGATGGAGTCATACTCGTCGTGATTCAAATCACCGATGACCAAGTGCCGAACGAACAGCACCTCCGCGTTCAACACACGTACGGAGCGGATGAAGTCTCCTCCTTCTTGATCCAGCAAGGGGGAAGGAGAGGTTGATGATGATCCAGCAGCACAATGGCGTGGTGGTGGATGCAGCAGAACTCCGGCAGGGCTTCGCCAAGCTGCTGCGGGAGGAGGACGAGGTGTAGCAGCGGGAGGGAGGCGCCAATACACAGGGTGCGTCTGCCCTCCCCCCTGCCCTCCTTTATATAGGCCCCCAGGGGGGCGCCGGCCCTGGGAGATGCAATCTCCCAAGGGGGGCGGCGGCCAGGGGGGTGGAGTGCCCCCCAAGGCAAGTGGCGCCCCCCCCCCCACCTAGGGTTTCCAACCCTAGGCGCAGGAGGGCCCAAGGGGGGGCGCACCAGCCCACTAGGGGCTGGTTCCCCTCCCACTTCAGCCCACGGGGCCCTCCAGGATAGGTGGCCCCACCCGGTGGACCCCCGGGACCCTTCCGGTGGTCCCGGTACAATACCGGGTGACCCCGAAACTTTCCCAATGGACGAAACAGCACTTCCTATATATAATTCTTTACCTTCGGACCATTCCAGAACTCCTCGTGACATCCGGGATCTCATCCGGTACTCCGAACAACATTCGGTTTGCTGCATACTCATATTCATACAACCCTAGCGTCACCGAACCTTAAGTGTGTAGACCCTACGGGTTCGGGAGACATGCAGACATGACCGAGACGGCTCTCCGGTCAATAACCAACAGCGGGATCTGGATACCCATGTTGGCTCCCACATACTCCTCGATGATCTCATCGGATGAACCACGATGTCGAGGATTCAAGCAACCCCGTATACTATTCCCTTTGTCAGACGGTATGTTACTTGCCCGAGATTCGATTGTCGGTATCCCAATACCTCGTTCAATCTCGTTACCGGCAAGTCACTTTACTCGTACCGTAATGCATGATCCCGTGACCAGACACTTGATCACTTTGAGCTCATTATGATGATGCACTACCGAGTGGGCCCAGTGATACCTCTCCGTTATACGGAGTGACAAATCCCAGTCTCGATCCGTGTCAACCCAACAGACACTTTCGGAGATACCTGTAGTGCACCTTTTATAGTCACCCAGTTACGTTGTGACGTTTGGTACACCCAAAGCACTCCTACGATATCCGGGAGTTACACGATCTCATGGTCTAAGGAAAAGATACTTGACATTGGAAAAGCTCTAGCAAAACGAACTACACGATCTTGTGCTATGCTTAGGATTGGGTCTTGTCCATCACATCATTCTCCTAATGATGTGATTCCTAAAAATTACATCAGGTTTGTTGTGAATCATCTAATTAGTCCTTCTCTCTCCAAACAAACTTGCACCTACTAAGTTACTTGAAAACAAATGAATCAGTCATGCATCCATGCATGCACTAAATAGATTTACATACATACATATATACTATTAGAGAAGAGAGCATATATCACTTGCATATGACAGATGGATACTAGCTACACAGGTTCAGCCATGTGCTCCAAATCAGGAATGGAGATGATCAAAACAGCCTAGCTAGCTAGCTCATACAGATAATCTTTAGCTTCCTTTTCTAAGGTAACATAGATAATTTTGATCAAACGAGAGTAGAGCAGTAGATCCAAGTCCGAGCTGTGCGGCGACGGGGAAGAAAATGTACCACTACCATGTCAACAACAACAACAACAACAACGCCATCCAAATAACCCTAAGGCCATGTAAAGGTGAGCGGTGGCTCTCGTGTGCAAGTTCACGAGGAGGGATTGCTTTGGCTGCTCGAGGCGAAGGCCTTTTTCTGGCTCTGGCTGGAGCAGACAATGGTGACGCTTGTGGGCGCCGCACACCTTCTTGGACGCGTTGTTGTCGGGGTGCCTACGCCCTCCCCTCTCGCACTCCGGGGGAAACCCTTGTTCCATTCCTGGAGCGGATGATGGTGGCGCTTCGGCGTCGTTGAACTTCTTGGAGGCATCCTCTTGGAGTGGTCTGGGCTTGAGAGCCATCAGCTCGGGTGGTGCGCGGCCTCGGGGCCAGCCTGGAAGTCGGAGCGGCGGTTCCGAATCTTGTCGTCATGGAGGAGTGCCGGCACAGGTCACGTGGGTGGCAGTGTCATCGGCAAGCCTGGTGCGCGGCCTCGGTGTCGACATGGATGTTGGAGCGGTGGCTCCGGATATGCTTGTTGGCTGTCGGCTCCGTTTTCTCGGGTGACGAAGCTAGCGGCTCACCTGGTGCGCGGCCTCGTGGCCGGCATGTGGGCTTTTTGTCTGTACGTCGGAGCGACGACTCTAGGGATGGTTGTTGGGTGTCGGCTCTGGTTGCTCGGGCGGCAGAGCAGGCGGCTCGCCTGGTGCACGGCCTCGGGGTCAGCACGGATGCCGGAGCGGCGGCTTCGGTTTTGGTTGTAGGGTGTCAGCTTCAGGTTGCTTGGGTGACGGAGCCATCGGATCGCCTGCTGCGTGGCTTGTGGGTCGGCGTGTGTTAATGGTGCCCTGTTGGGGGCGTGTTTTAACGGTTTTCGCCCGATTTTCCGTTAATTAACAGGCAAGTCTCTTCTACCCTTTTTTTTAATGAATCGGGCCCTAAGGGGCCACGGTTCAAAAAAAAGTGTTGGTCGGGGTGAAACCCCGCTCTGTCTTGTCTGGACGCCGCCACCGTCGGCGTTCTGGCGTCGTCCCCTTCTTGAGGGCGCCGTCGCGGCATCTCATCTGTCGCCATGGTGTTCCGGGGGAAACCATAATCCTTGGATTGGGCGGTGGCGACGCTACGGTGTCGTTCCCTTGCTGAAGGCGCCGCCTTGGAGCCTATTGTTTGTCATACACGGTTCTCCTCTTCGCGGTGGCTCTCCCTCGGTTGAGGGCTCCGACGAAATCTTTGTAATACATTGACGTAATTTCTTATTTTATCAGAAATATATGTTGTTTGTAGTTGTTTCAGCGCTCTCGATCTCATCTGCTTTGTTTGAGTAACTAGTCACTTAGATCAGATCATTTTGCTGGAAAATTTGTATAATTATTTTTGTTCCGAGCTTCAAATTTCCGGAATAACTGAACGAGCCACTAGTGTCCTTTGGTGATGTACAATGATCAACCAGTCGCGTGGAAAACCTGATCACTTTTAACCACCTCGCGTGGAGGCCAACTTGCAGCGTGATGACGCCCAACTCTGAAATAGCCGAATAACCATGCAAAAAAAAAAAGACTAGTTGTAACCGGACGCGAGAGAAGCATGCCGGCACAGATGGGCGCGTCTGCGGCGCCGGCGGCAGATGATGCGTGGTCCAGGCTCCCCGGCGATCTCCTAGGCGTGGTCTATGCCAGGATCCCCTCTCCGCCCGACCGCGTCCGCTTCACCGCCGTGTGCAAGTCATGGCGCGATGTCTCATCTCATCGTGGCGACCGCCGAAGCCAGATCTCCCGTGGCTGATCCTCTGGCCGTACGAGCGCGTGTTCTGCCCGGTGGACAGTACGGTGTTTCGTGTTCCTCTCCCGGCCAAAGTGACCGGCAAGCGGTTAGTCGGATGCCATGATGGTGGCTGGATTGTCGCCGTCGCGTGTGTAAGACAATAGGCTTTGGGGGGAACCGGCACAACCCTCTAGGGGTGGCCTATCACATATATATATATATATATAATGAGGTGGTATACAACGTTACAATATACACATGTAAATACAGTCTAACACCCTCCCTCAATCTTAGCCACTTTCTAATGAATCTAGAAGGGTAAGATTGCGCCTGCAAGTCTCAAACTGTGGCAAAGGCAATGGCTTGGTGAAGATGTCAGCAAGTTGATCCTTGAAAGAAATAAATTTGATCTGTAGTTGCTTCTGAGAGACACGTTCACGCACAAAGTGATAGTCAACTTCAATGTGTTTCGTTCGGGCATGGAATACCGGATTTGCAGAAAGGTATGTAGCACCGATGTTATCACACCAAAGAACAGGAGGCTGTGATTGGGGTATACTTAACTCCTGAAGCAAGGACTGTACCCAGATGATCTCTGATGTGGCATTGGCCACAGCCTTATACTCAGCCTCAGTACTGCTACGCGAGACAGTAGCCTGTTTCCGAGCACTCCAGGCAATCAGGTTAGAGCCAAAGAAGACAGCATAACCCCCCGTGGATCGCCTGTCATCCGGATTGCCAGCCCAGTCTGCATCAGAATATGCTGAAAGACAACCAGAGTCAGACGGCCGAATATGCAAACCATGAGCCACCGTGAAACGAATATAGCGCAAAATCCGCTTAACAGCAGACCAATGAGTGTCACGGGGTGACTGCAGATACTGGCAGACTCGGTTAACAGCATAGGAAATGTCTGGTCGCGTGATCGTCAAGTACTGGAGCCCACCAACAATACTCCTGTACTCTGTCGCATCAGAAGAAGAAAGAAGCACACCATCAACAGCATTGAGCTTATCAGTGGTAGACATGGGTGTAGTCGTCGGTTTGCACTTAAGCATCCCAGCTCGCTGCAACAAATCCAGAGAGTACTTCTTCTGCGTCATAACAAGGCCAGCAGCACGAGAAGTAACCTCCACACCAAGAAAGTAATGAAGCTTCCCAAGGTCCTTGACCGCAAAATCAGCACCAAGTGAGCGAACAAGCGCAGTAGCAGCCGACTGAGAGGAGCTGACCAAAATGATATCATCTACATAGACCAACAAGTACATAGTAACCTCAGGCCTTTGAAGAAGAAACAATGAGGAGTCAGCAGTTGATGATGCAAAACCATGAGCACGAAGAGCCATTGCAAGACGAGCATGCCAAGCACGAGGAGCCTGCTTCAGACCATAAATTGCCTTGGACAGACGACAGAGATGATCAGGGCGATCCGGATCAGAGAAACCCGGAGGCTGGCGCATGTAAACCTCCTCCGCCAAGACACCATGAAGAAAAGCATTTTGAACATCAAGCTGACGAAGAAACCAACCTCGAGTAACAGCCAGAGAGAGAAGAAGTCTGATGGTAGTAGGCTTGACCACTGGACTGAAGGTGTCTTCATAGTCAAGTCCAAAACGCTGTCGAAAACCACGAGCAACCAGACGAGCCTTATAGCGCTCAATGGACCCATCAGAATGCCTCTTCACTTTGAAAACCCATTTGGAATCAATGACATTTACCCGTGATTGTGGAGGAACAAGAGTCCATGTCTGATTGCGAAGAAGCGCTTGATACTCCTGCTCCATGGCCTCTCTCCAATGAGGAATGCGCATAGCAGCTTGATACGTGCGTGGCTCAGAGGATGGATCTGCGAGAGCAGCAGACATGCACGCCGCTAACCAAGCAACTGTGCCATCGTGACGTTGCTTAGGCTGAAAAATGCCACTCCGACTGCGCGTATGTGGACGTAGAGCAGCAGCAGGAGCCGGCGGAGGCGAAGGTGACGGAGACGTGACGGTCGCCGGAGATGCAGGAATCACCTCAGGCGAGCTCGGGACAGACGACTCCGGGCTGCATGGCGAAGACTGGCCCGACGACAGGGGCTCAGAGGCCATGGGCGAACCGAGAGTGGGCGAGGCCAGCTCCGGTGACACCGGCCCAGACGGCCTTGGCGAGGCGAGAGCAGGCGAGGCCGGCCCTGGTGAGAAGGGCCCAGACACCCTGGGCGAGGCAGGGGCGGGCGAGGCCAGGCCTGGTGATGACTGCCCCGACGCCCTGGGCGAGACGGGGACCGAGGAGGCCGGCCCAGTCGGCGGGGTTGCAGGGCGCGACGATGGCGAAGGCAGCCCAGAAGCCAGAGGCGACCGGGCCAGGACGTCGATCGGCCGTGCATGAGCACGGAAACCGAGGCCATGCAGGGGCGCCATGTGCTCCTCATGCACAACAGAAGGTGCCGAGGATGAAGGCGATGGCGACGAAGAGGAAGATGGCGCTTCCAGAATCTCCAAACGAGCCCCACGACCAGTGCCTGCACCATGGTTAGGCAACAATAGAGGAGAATATGCAACATCATCAAATTGGTCAGAAGCAACAGAGGATGAATGCATGACAGGTGGCTCGGTAGTGGACACAGGGAGTTTGGCAAAGGGAAAAACATGCTCATCAAACACAACATCCCGAGAGATGTAGACACGATTAGTGGGCACATGAAGACATTTGTATCCTTTATGAAGAGAGCTATAACCAAGAAAAACACACTTCTTGGAACGAAACTCGAGCTTACGCTTGTTATATGGACGGAGATGGGGCCAGCAAGCACACCCAAACACCTTGAGAAAGGTGTAGTCCGGTTGTTCATTAAGGAGAACTTCAATGGGAGTCTTCATATTCAAAACACGAGTGGGAGTACGATTGATGAGAAAACATGCAGTGGTGAAAGCATCACTCCAAAAACGAAACGGAACAGATGCATGGGCCAAAAGAGTCAGACCAGCTTCAACAATGTGACGATGCTTACGTTCTACTGAACCATTCTGCTGATGTGTATGTGGACATGCTAAACGGTGAGTGATCCCAAGCGACTGAAAGAAGGAGTTGAGGTTGCGATACTCGCCACCCCAGTCCGACTGAACATGAACAATTTTGTGCTTGAGAAGGCGTTCAACATGTTTTTGGAACTGAACAAAAATGTCAAACACATCAGATTTACGTTTGATAAGATAAAGCCAGGTAAAGCGGCTGTAAGCATCAACAAAACTGATATAGTAATTATGACCACTAACAGAAGTCTGAGCAGGACCCCATACATCTGAAAACACAAGTTCTAAAGGATGTTTCACCTCACGACTGGACTCCGAAAAAGGAAGTTGATGACTCTTCCCCTGCTGACAAGCATCACACACTGCTACATCTTTATTACTAGACACACTAGGAAGCTCATGACGACGCAAAACATGCCGGACAATAGGTGTGGCCGGGTGACCAAGACGAGCATGCCACTGTGACGGAGATACCCGAACTCCACTGAAGACG
This sequence comes from Triticum aestivum, assembly GCF_018294505.1. Classification (NCBI taxonomy): domain Eukaryota; kingdom Viridiplantae; phylum Streptophyta; class Magnoliopsida; order Poales; family Poaceae; genus Triticum; species Triticum aestivum. Next base: position 41,976,147 of record NC_057798.1, on the reverse strand, counting down.
CGAGCGACGCCAGGATGCTCCAGACGATAGAGACCTTGGCAGAGCCGCCCACTAAGAAGAATGTCCCTCGTGCCCCGATCCTTAATAAAAAGATCAAAAGGATGAAATTCACAAAGCACATTATTATCACGAGTGAGTTTAGGAACTGAAAGAAGATTACGTGTCACAGATGGAACTCGAAGAACATTGCGAAGTTGAAGACTCCTATTGGCATGTCTAGTGAGAAGTGATGCTTGACCAATATGAGAGATGTGCATACCTGCTCCATTGGCGGTGTGGATCTTGTCGGAGCCATGGTAGGGTTCACGAGTGTGAAGCTTCCCCATCTCACTGGTCAGGTGCTCTGTCGCCCCAGAGTCCATGTACCAGTGGGGATCAATGGAGTAGGACTGAGTGTGTCCCTGTGGCTTCTGCGGCGGCGGACGATCAGCCATGGCGACCTGACGAGCAAAGTTGCGTGTATCCTTCCCGTCATTGCCGAGACCAAGAAAACCCCGCTGGAAGCGCTTGTGACACTTCGAGGCCCAGTGCCCATCGCGACCACAAAGCTGGCACACACGTGGACCGCCAGCCCCTGGTAGCGTCGCAGTAGGAGGAGGGGCCGAGGCGGGTGGTGGTGACTGCCCCGAAGGAGCCCTGGATGAAGCAGAGGAGCGACCACCCTTGGTGGCGGCGTTTGCCGAGAGGGCGCCGTTGCCCCTGGATCGGCGCGTCTCGACTCGTTGCTCAGTAAGCAGGAGGCGTGAAAAGACCTCGTGTGCTGGCATGGGCGTGGAGTTGCCCCTCTCATTGATGATCTCGACTAGGGCGTCATACTCCTCATCAAGACCATTGACAATAAACGAGTTGAACTCGGAGTCGGTGAGGGGCTGTCCAATGGAGGCCAGCGTGTCGGCGAGACTCTTGACTTTGTTGTAGAACTCAGTGGCGGTGGAGTCAAGCTTCTGACACTCCCCAAGTTGGCGACGGAGCCCAGATACACGAGCCTGCGACTGTGCCGCAAACGAGCGCTCAAGAATAGTCCATGCCTCGTGGGACGTCTTGGCGAAGACAACAAGCCCAGCAACGGCCGGAGAGAGCGACCCCTGGATGGAGGAGAGGTTCGCCTGATCCTGCCCTGTCCAGACACGGTGAGCCGGATTATAGACCGGACCGTGCACGCTGTCAACCAGCGCAGGAGGGCAAGGGAGAGAGCCGTCGACATAGCCAAGCAGATAGTGACTCCCAAGAAGCGGAAGAACCTGCGCGCGCCAGAAGATGTAATTGTCCGACGACAACTTGATGGTGATGAGATGGCCGAAGTGAAACGGCGGCGGCGGCTGCGATCCCATCGAGGAGACTGGCTGAGGTGAGACCACCGTGGAGACAGTCAGAGGGGCAGCCGGCGCGGTGACAGAGGGCGCGATGGCCGCGGTTGACGCCGCGAAGCCTGCCAGCGCGACGTCCTCCGCCACCAGCGGCGCAGTGGCCGAGGGCGCGACAGCCGCGGTTGACGGGGCGGCGGCGGTGTGGGCCACAAGCGCCTGCCCGGGCGAAGTAGCAGCCGGCGGGAGCGCGAAGAGGGAGCCGACGCTCCGTGTCTCGATCGGCGCTTGAAGTGAGGCGGCATCCAGCGGCCTCGAGAGAAGTGCCGCGAGGGAGGCCGGCAGAAAACCGGTGGCGGTGGAGCCGGACGCAGCGGCGGACGTCATAGCAGTCGGGCGACGGCGACGGCGGGCGCGGCGGCGGCGGCGGTGGCGGCGGCGGCGGCGGCGGCGGTTTAGGGTTTTTAGGCGGAAGCGGACGTAACCTAGCGTGATACCATGTAAGACAATAGGCTTTGGGGGGAACTGGCACAACCCTCTAGGGGTGGCCTATCACATATATATATAATGAGGTGGTATACAACGTTACAATATACACATGTAAATACAGTCTAACAGCGTGCATGGAAGATCCCACGCTGGTGATCGTGAACCTCTTTTCTGGCGTTGAGGTGCCGCTTTCCGAGGAGCAACGAAGGATCTTAGAGGCACCAGGGCACACAATCCTGCACATCCAGAAGATCATCTTCTCAGAGGAGCCCTCATCAAAACGCTGCATCCTTGCCGCCATCTTCACGGACGAGGCCGTTGTTGGGTTGTGCAGAGTTGGCTGTCGAAACCGTGGGTGGTCGATGTCAAAAGGGAGTAGCTGCTTCTCGGATATTGCCCTCTGCCATGGTAAGCTCTATGGCCTGTACGAGAGTAGCGACATATGCATGTTCGACATTGGCATGACTAAAAATGGTAAGCCCGTGGTCAGCGCCACATGCCCACTGCACGTCCAAAAACCCAGCAGCATATGGTGGCGCAGACACCCCAAGTTCAGCTACATTCTCTCGAAGGGCCGTTAGCCGAATTTTATTAGAAGGGAAGCAGGGGAAATACAAAGGGTTACAGTCTAGGAGAACTAGACCTGCAACCAGGACGGTACAGCCCAGCGGCAAAAACAGAAAACTACAGAAATACAAGAAACCAAGACATGCCTACAAGATCAGGCATTTAGGTCGCTGATGCAGCCCGCTGCCCTCCACATGCCGATATCTTCTAGGACCAGATCCCCACTGATAGAAAAAGAGGCTTCCGTCCAGCCCCATTAGTCGCGAAACTGTAGGAACCGCGACTAATGAAGTCTTTAGTCGCGGTTCGGCAGACGAACCGCGACCAAAGGCTTGGGCCAGGGCGCTCGGTGGCCAGCTGGTGCACGTGAGGGGCTTTAGTCGCGGTTGGCCAGGCCAACCGCGACTAAAGCTCCTCTCCTATATATACCAGTTCAGCGCACTCACTTAGCCATTTGGTGCCACTTCTCTTCACAAGGGGGTGTAGGTTTGCTTTTGGTTCCTCTTATGCACACAAGGTGTTTGATGAAATGCCCAATAGCGTGAAACAAACATGATATGAAGTGTTGGAGCCACACTTGAGGTTCCTCCTCGATCGCGGTTAGCAACTTGAACCTTTCATGCATGTGTGTCATTGATAAAATATGCATGTGTGTTGTTCATTGTTTAATTTCTATTGTTTATAGCTAGTTACTTTAACAAATGCATGATGGTTAATTATATATTTTATATTATAATAATGCAGATGAATCGGCAATGGATGTACGGTAACCGACTCTCCCGCAAGTTCACTACGGGTTTGAAAGATTTCCTCGTAGTGGCTAATGCGAACAAGCAGAAGGGTTTTGTTATCTGTCCATGTGTTGACTGTAAGAATCAGAAGGGTTACTCTTCCTCAAGAGAAGTTCACCTGCACCTGCTTCGGCACGGTTTCATGCCAAGCTATAATTGTTGGACCAAGCATGGAGAAAGAGGGGTTATAATGGAAGAAGATGAAGAAGGGGATGATTTCATCGATGAAAGCTATCTTGCTCATTTCGGTGATACTTTCATGGAGGATGCTGAAGGTGAAGGGGAAGGTGAAGGGGAGGTGAAGGGGAAGGTGAAGGGGAAGGTGAAGGTGAAGGTGAAGAAGAGGCACGTGATGAGACCGTTGATGATCTTGGTCGGACCATTGCTGATGCACGGAGACGCTGCGAAACTGAAAAGGAGAGGGAGAATTTGGATCGCATGTTAGAGGATCACAGAAAGTCGTTGTACCCTGGATGCGATGATGGTCTGAAAAAGCTGGGCTGCACACTGGATTTGCTGAAATGGAAGGCACAGGCAGGTGTAGCTGACTCGGCATTTGAAAACTTGCTGAAAATGTTGAAGAATATGTTTCCAAAGAATAACGAGTTGCCCGCCAGTACGTACGAAGCAAAGAAGGTTGTCTGCCCTCTAGGTTTAGAGGTTCTGAAGATACATGCATGCATCAACGACTGCATCCTCTACCGCGGTGAATACGAGAATTTGAATGAATGCCCGGTATGCACTGCATTGCGTTATAAGATCAGAGGCGATGACCCTGGTGACGATGTTGAGGGCGGGAAACCCAGGAAGAGGGTTCCCGCCAAGGTGATGTGGTATGCTCCTATAATACCACGGTTGAAACGTCTGTTCAGGAACAAAGAGCATGCCAAGTTGTTGCGATGGCACAAAGAGGACCGTAAGTCGGACGGGGAGTTGAGACACACCGCAGATGGAACGCAATGGAGAAAGATCGACAGAGAGTTCAAAGATTTTGCAGCTGACGCAAGGAACATAAGATTTGGTCTAAGTACAGATGGCATGAATCCTTTTGGCGAGCAGAGCTCCAGCCATAGCACCTGGCCCGTGACTCTATGCATCTACAACCTTCCTCCTTGGTTGTGCATGAAGCGGAAGTTCATTATGATGCCAGTGCTCATCCAAGGTCCGAAGCAACCCGGCAACGACATCGATGTGTACCTAAGGCCATTAGTTGATGAACTTTTACAGCTGTGGGGCAGACCTGGTGTCCGTGTGTGGGATGAGCACAAAAAAGAGGAATTTAACCTACGAGCGTTGCTTTTCGTAACCATCAACGATTGGCCTGCTCTTAGTAACCTTTCGGGACTGTCAAATAAGGGATACAATGCATGCACGCACTGCTTACATGAGACTGAAAGTGTACATTTGCCAAATTGTAAGAAGAACGTGTACCTTGGGCATCGTCGATTTCTTCCGAAAATTCATCCAGTAAGAAAGAAAGGCAAGCATTACAACGGCAAGGCAGATCACCGGCCGAAGCCTGCGGAACGCACTGGTGCTGAGGTATTTGATATGGTCAAGGATTTGAAAGTCATCTTTGGAAAGGGTCCTGGCGGACAATCAGTTCCGAAGGGAGCTGATGGGCACGCAGCCATGTGGAAGAAGAAATCTATATTCTGGGAGCTAGAATATTGGAAAGTCCTAGAAGTCCGCTCTGCAATCGACGTGATGCACGTTACGAAGAATATTTGCGTGAACCTCCTAAGCTTCTTGGGCGTGTATGGGAAGACAAATGATACAAAGGAAGCACGGCAGGACCAGCAACGTTTGAAAGACCCTGATGACCGGCATCCGGAATGGTTTCAAGGTCGTGCCAGCTACGCTCTGACCAAAGAAGAGAAGGTCATCTTTTTTGAATGCCTGAGCAGTATGAAGGTCCCGTCTGGATTCTCGTCCAATATAAAGGGAATAATAAACATGGCGGAGAAAAAGTTCCAAAACCTGAAGTCTCACGACTGCCACGTGATTATGACGCAATTGCTTCCGATTGCTTTGAGGGGGCTCCTGCCGGAAAATGTTCGAGTAGCCATTGTGAAGCTATGTGCATTCCTCAATGCAATCTCTCAGAAGGTAATCAATCCAGAAGATCTACCACGGTTACAGAACGATGTGATCCAATGTCTTGTCAGTTTCGAGTTGGTGTTCCCGCCATCCTTCTTCAATATTATGACGCACCTCTTGGTTCACCTAGTCGAAGAGATTTTCATTCTCGGTCCTGTATTTCTACACAATATGTTCCCCTTCGAGAGGTTCATGGGAGTATTAAAGAAATATGTTCGTAACCGTGCTAGGCCAGAAGGAAGCATCGCCAAGGGCTATGGAAATGAGGAGGTAATTGAGTTTTGTGTTGACTTTGTTCCTGACCTTAAGCCGATTGGTCTTCCTCGATCGCGGCACGAGGGGAGACTAAGTGGAAAAGGCACGATCGGAAGGAAATCAACGACATGTATGGACGGCCATTCTCTGACTGAAGCACACCACACTGTACTGACCAATTCCAGCTTGGTGGCTCCGTACTTTGAGAAACACAAGAATATTTTACGCTCGGACAACCCGGGGAAGCCTGAATCCTGGATTAGGAAGGCCCACATGGAGACTTTCGGCAGTTGGTTGAGAAAACATTTAATGAATGACAATGATGTTGTAGATCAGCTGTACATGTTGGCCAAGACACCATCTTCGACTATAACGACTTTCCAAGGGTACGAGATAAATGGGAATACATTTTACACGATCGCCCAAGATAAAAAGAGCACCAACCAAAACAGTGGTGTCCGCTTTGATGCAGCAACCGAGAATGGGCAAAAGGTCACATATTATGGTTACATAGAGGAGATATGGGAACTTGACTATGGACCCTCCTTTAAGGTCCCTTTGTTCCGGTGCAAATGGTTCAAGCTAACAGGAGGTGGGGTAAAGGTGGACCAGCAATACGGAATGACAATGGTGGATTTCAACAATCTTGGTTACCTTGACGAACCATTCGTCCTAGCGAAAGATGTCGCTCAGGTTTTCTATGTGAAGGACATGAGTAGCAAACCGAGGAAACGGAAAGATAAGAAAACGATCAGTACATCATGCGATGATCCAAAGCGCCACATTGTTCTTTCAGGGAAAAGAAACATCGTGGGAGTGGAGGACAAGACAGACATGTCAGAAGATTATAATATGTTTGCTGAAATTCCGCCCTTCAAAGTGAACACCGACCCAAGCATTAAGTTAAATGATGAGGATGCTCCATGGATACGGCACAATCGTAAGCAAGCAGAGACACAAGGGAAGAAATGATGTGTAATAATTTATTGTACCAAACTTTGTTGAATGGATCATGTGAATTATATTACCCGTGATGTGTTTGGTGTCCATTTTCGAATGATTCGAGATACCACTGATGATACATGAAATTTGGAGTGATTTAGTCATACTCCTGCCTAGGCGTATAAAATTTTGAATTGAATTAGTTTTTTTTTCTGAATTTTTTGATATATTATTTGTATTTTTAACATTTTGAATTGAATTAGTTTTATTTTTCTTAATTTTTTGATATATTATTTGTATTTTTAGAATTTTGAATTGAATTAGTTTTATTTTTCTGAATTTTTTGATATAATATTTGTGTTTTTAACATATTGAATTGAATTAGTTTTATTTTTCTGAATTTTTTGATATATTATTTGTATTTTTAACATTTTGAATTGAATTAGTTTTATTTTTCTTAATTTTTTGATATATTATTTGTATTTTTAGAATTTTGAATTGAATTAGTTTTATTTTTCTGAATTTTTTGATATAATATTTGTGTTTTTAACATATTGAATTGAATTAGTTTTATTTTTCTGAATTTTTTGATATATTATTTGTATTTTTAACAATTTGAATTGAATTAGTTTTATTTTTCTTAATTTTTTGATATATTATTTGTATTTTTAGAATTTTGAATTGAATTAGTTTTATTTTTCTGAATTTTTTGATATAATATTTGTGTTTTTAACATATTGAATTGAATTAGTTTTATTTTTCTGAATTTTTCGATATATTATTTGTATTTTTAAGATTTTGAAAAAGAAAAAGTATTTTAAAAATACCTTTAGTCGCGGTTGGCCTGCCCAACCGCGACTAAAGGTCGTTGCGCGCGGGAACGAAAAACCCGCCAAAAAAGCCCTTTAGTCGCGGGTCGCCTCCCCAACCGCGACTAAAGGTTACCCTTTAGTCGCGGGTCGCCTCCCCAACCGCGACTAAAGGTTACCCTTTAGTCGCGGGTCGCCTCCCCAACCGCGACTAAAGGGGGGGGGCTATAAATACAAGGGCCCGCCCCGTCGCGGGCATTTCTCGTCTTCTCTGCCGCGCCGAAGGCCTGCCGCCGTCGCCCTCGCCCTCGACGCCGCCCGCCGTCGCCCTCGCCTCGACGCCGCCCGCCGTCGCCCTCGCCCTCGACGCCGCCCGCCGTCGCCCGCCGCCCCCTCTCGCCCACGTACGGCGCCCGCCGCCCCTCTCGCCCTCGTACGCCGCCCGCCGTCGCCCGCCGCCCCCTCTCGCCCACGTCCGTCGCCCGCCGCCCCCTCTCGCCCACGCCGGCCGGCCTCCCTCGCCCACCGCGCCGCCTCTCGCCCGCCCTCAACGCCGCCGCCCGCCATCGCCCGCCGCCCCCTCTCGCCCACGTACAGAGAGCTAGCGAGATCGTGGAGAGGGAGAGAGAATTTTTTTTTGTTCTTTTTAATTTTAACTAGTTAATTAGTTTAACAAAAACGGTAAAATAACTTAACAAAAAACGTATAACCGTAAAATAACTTAACTAACAAAAAACGTATAACTTAACAAATAACCGTAAAATTTGATAATTAACAAAAAAACGTATATACGGAGAGGGGGCGGCGAGGGGGGTGGCGATGCGCGCGGTGTTTTTTAGGGATCGAGAGGGGGCGGCGAGGGTTATACATGTGTGTTGTCCTCGCCTCCCTCTCCGTGACGCCGTCGTCTGCCGCCCCGTCTCGCGCTCTACCGCGACACCCTCTCCCACCCCTTCCTCGCCCCCTCCTTTTGCCACCGCCCTTTCGCCACCGCCACCGCCACCGCCCCCCTTCTTCACTTAATTAATTTGTTTTTACTACATGTTTTCAGGACTGACATAATGGCGGACGATAGAGCTGACCCGATTATGGACAACTATGATCCGGACGGTGAAGCACATATGTTCGGCATCATAAACGGCGATATTCTATATGTGCCGACCGGACAAGAAGAAGATGATATCTCTTCTTATCTGAACCTTGACGGTGAAGATGAAGGGCGCCGTCAGCAAGATGATGCCGAACAAACGTCGATAAACGACGATCTTCAAATGGAAGTAGCAACCACCTCCGGCGCCGAGGTATATATATACATTGAGCCTCTGGTGATACAAACTAACTGATTTGAATAAATATGTGTGGACTAACGCGCGCGACTCTCTTTCTTATTTTAGCCCTCGGCCGGATCGTCGAAACAATCGAGTACGTCGTCAAAGCGTGGCGCAACCAAGACGATGAAACAAGGAGAAACATGCACCATCGAGGTTGTCGACAGTGCAACCGGCAGGCCGCTGGAGCCCCGCAAGAACGCCACCAAGTTTGTCAACCAATGCGGAGCCATTGTTAGAGACAACGTCTCGATCACCGTCCAGGAGTGGAATAAGCCAAAGAAGGCACGAATTGCTGGTTTCACTTTTGTCGATAAGAGAACAAAAAAAGATTGCTTCAAGAAGCTTATGGAACATTTCGTTCTACCTCCGGAATACAACAAATTCGATGAGGAGGGTAACAAGATTGAGGAAAACAAGGAGAGGAGGAGGCTAGTCAAACAGTTCGCTCTTCATAAGATGGCCGACGCATTCCGGAAATTCAAGCAAAATCTAGCCCATGACTTTGTCAAGCAGAACAAGACTCCGGATTTCAAAGGACAATATGAGAAACTGAAACATGATTGGCCAGAATTTGTGAAGCAAAAGAAATCGGAGCAGTTCATTCAAATATCGAAAAAAATAAGGAAAATGCGGCTAAGAAGGAGTACAATCATATTATGGGGCCAGGAGGGTATCGCCTTTGGGAGCCTAGGTGGGAGAAGATGGAGAACGAGCTGAGGGCGCGAGGAATCCGTCCAGGTACGGAGGGATGGGACCCAAGGGCCAAAAGCTGGTGGTACGGGCATGGGGGAACGCTGAACCCGGAGACAGGGGAGTGTGTTTACCGGGGCAAAATAATTAAACCCACCCAAGCCCTTATTGACGCAATGAGGGATGCTCAAGAGGGGAAGATCAAGTTCAACAGAGAGAACGACGCGCTGACAAAAGCCCTCGGGAATCCTGAACACGGAGGACGTGTACGAGGCATGGGGCACATTCCGTGGAAAATAGGGTTCCCCCAGAACGATGACCCGTACGGTTACAGAAGCCGGAAGAGAAAGATGGATCGGGAAGCAGATGTTGTGGCGCGGTTGGCATCGGAAATGGATGTGATGAAGAAAACCGTGAGTGTACTAGTAGCCGAACGAGATGCAGCTCGGGCTCAGCATGAAGATCATCCAGCGGATCTCAGAAGCCAGCAGCGGAGAAGCAGTGTGGCTTCCACGGAGGCCCCACCGGCTGGTGCAGATGCACCGACGATCGAAATTACTGCACCGGAGCCTCTGGTGGTCGAAATTACTGCACCGGAGCCTCTGGTGGTCGAAATTACTGCACCGGAGCCTCCTCGCTACCCCGTGGACGATATAAAGGAGATGAAAGAATGTCATCTGTATTATCCTATCGGGAACATGTCCATGAAGGTAGCCATCGGCAGTGCTTTACCATGTTTACCTGGAGCACTCCACCACAACAACCCCATTTAAGATGGCTATGCTCGTGTCACGGTGGAGGACATAGTCCAAGGGTTTGAGGACCTGGAGATTGACATTGCTACACCTGAAGGGGAGAAAAGACTTGGAGATGTCAAGCGCCATTTCATTCTATGGCAAAAGAAGTTTATCAAGTTTCCAGGCGAGGCGCCAAGGACAACAAGTCCACCCCCCTACGATGGTGGCGGTTCACCTACACCTCCGTCACGTCAGTCGACGCCCCCCAGTCCACAACGTCCGGCGGGTGATCAGACGCCGCCCCCCAGTCCTCGTCCGGCGGGTGATCAGACACCGCCCCCCAATCCACCTCCGGCAAAGAAGCAGAAGCAGTCCTGGATTATTAACCCGGACCCTTATGTACCTAAGACCACAAAGGTACCGGAGCCATCATTGAAGCCTCTCCCCACAAGGCCTTGGGAACGTAGTGCCGAGGAAACTGCCGCGGCCGCGGCTGCTGATCATGAGAAATGGAAGGCGGACTGCAAGAAGAAAAGAGAGCCCGAGCCCAAGCCAGTATTTTCTGATGAGCAAAAGAAGTGGGCTAAGTCATTTTTGAGCACACCGTCCCAAGCCGCGAAGAATCTGCCTGACGACTATGCACGTGAACTTCGTAGGCAGGCACTCATGTTGAAGGAGAAGAAAGAGCGGGCGGAGAACCAGGAGAACAAAGCCTTGGAGGAGGCTGAGAAAACGGAATTAGAAAGTAAAAAAAGCGGGAAACGAGTTGCCCAGCTCGGGGAACAAAGTAAACAATCGATTGCCCCGCTTATAGTGAAAGCCGCCGGTCCGGATGACCCCGATATCATAGCAGCTGCGGCAGCACATGGATTGACTGTAACGAGTGCCAGAGAACAAGTGGCCAACTTAGGTATTACTCTTCGTGAACTGTTAGGCCTTGATGAGACGCCAGTGAAGGAGGTAGTAATTACATATGTGAAGAATGGGCCTCTCGTCGAGCCTGCGCAGGAAGAGGATCTACCTCCACAAATGAAAGGTCTGCTGAAATGGTACAAGGGTTACATAAAAAATAAAAACGCCAAAGAATATATTTATGCGGAAGTTAGATATGAGCATCACTTCAAACATTACTATGTACAAATTCATCTGAGTGAATTGTTCCAGCTTTTCAATCTGCGTGAGCTCGACAAATCTATCATCAGTTGCTACGTTCTGTAAGTGATTTATTTCTACCCCATCTCGTTCATATTGCATGCACTATATATATGTCCTAACTATATTGTTGTGTCCGCTATTATACATGCAGAATGAAGATTAAGGAATGCAGAGTAAGGAACATCCATGATGTTGGGTTCATTGACCCACACATCGTTAATGGATATGTGTTGGAGCATCACCCCGCCGACATGGAGGCAGACCTGTGGCAGTTTCTTACAAAGCAGGAACTCAAAAGTGATATTCTATTTCCTTACCATTTTGGGTGAGTGTTTCTGTCTTGAGCACATTCTCTTTTGTTTACTCCATGCATGGTATGTGGCCGGCTAATCGATGAGTTATGCATGACGTACTGTGCATGTATCGTGTCCGCAGGTTCCACTGGATTCTGCTAGTAATTAAAGTTGACACCTCAGAATGTCTCGTCCACGACTCTCTGAATAAGGATCCAAAGCTTTGGGTCGACATGAGAAGAATGCTGCAGAAGTAATTATTTTCATTCATTTGCGCTCTATATCGATCGGCCTATTTCGTTCATTTCCTAATATCAAGTAACTAATAACTCTCTTGTTCATTTAATTTTCTTTGCCTCGTAGGGTTTGGAGACGGTTCGTAGATACAAAGGTCGGTGAATTCAAAAAAGAGCTAGAATTCAAAAGGGCAAAGGCTAAGAATGGTGACGATATTCAGCCAGCGGGGACCAATCTATGTGCATACTATGTCTGTGAGATGATCCGGAGATACACCTCTGAGCGGGTTCCGAGTGATACCAATGCTCAGAGGAATAACCTCCGGATGATGCTTAGTCCAGAAGCTCGCTTCCGACCACTTCAAGAGGAACTAGTTGGATGGTTCAGGAGGGAAGTCCTCCATCCTAAAGGAGAACACCATTACGAGGACGTAGAACTTTATATGCATTAAATTATGTATGAAAACTTGTTCAAAATTGTATATGGTCATCCGATGATATTGAATATATATTGTATATTCCTCTTGAATTCTTTTTGGTTCTAATTTCAAATTTGTTTGAAATTGTACATTCATATGCATGTAGTACCGTAGAATGTGTGAAACTCCTTCAAAATTAAAATAAAGCACAAAAGAAATAAAACAATACAAATTAAACAGAAAACAGGTTTAGGGGGGGGCTAAAACCCTAAACCTGCGGCGGCCTTTAGTCGCGGTTGGCCAGAAGAACCGCGACTAAAGGTCCTCCGCCCCGACGGCCGCCTGGCGCCCACGTGGACGGGCCTTTAGTCGTGGTTCTTAAGAAACCGCGACTAAAGGGTGGGGCCTTTAGTCGCGCCCGTTCGGTCGCGGTTGCGCAACCGCGACTAATGGCAGTTGTGAACCGCGACCAAAGGCCCTTTTTCCACCAGTGCCCGGACCCTATCCGCAGAGCTGTTTACATTATCAAAGATCCTCGAGTTCCTTTCCTTCCAGATCCTCCAGTGTAATAGAATGACAATAGTGTCAAAGTTCTTCCTCATTGGCTTCGGAATTCCCTTTCTCGCCTTCAGCCACCACTCTTCTGTAGTACTGAAGCTGTCCTCCGGTATTATGAAATCAGTACCTGTCCGTGCCCTAAACTGCAGCCAAACCATTCTGGTAAATTCACATTGCACAAATAGATGCGTACATGTTTCGGGTGCAGCAGAGCACAAAGGACATATGCCATTGGATGGCCAGTTCCTTCGTTCCAAATTATCTGCCGTCAAACATCTTCTGTGTACAGCAAGCCACATGAAAAATTTGCACCACGGCGACGCTTTGGATCTCCAGATCAGCTTGTGACAAGCGAACCTTACCTTCCCGAGGAAGAACAATTGATATGCACTCTTGACCGAGAACTGGTGATCATGAGTGAGCTTCCAGATCGGCCGGTCCCTAGTACCTGAAACTAGAGACGTGGCCTGAACAATGTCCCAGATCTTCAGATATTGGGCCAAAGCTATAACTGTTAAGCCACCTGAGATGTCACGGACCCAGGCCCGGCCTAGCAGGGCATCTTTCACCGATCTATCCCTTTTCCTAACAAAGGAAAACAGCTCCGGCGCCAATTTAGCAATAGACTGACCATCCGGGAGCCAGTTGTCAGTCCAAAATCTTGCTCGATCTCCATCGCCCAGGTTGATGCGACACGCCGCGCTGAACATGTCCCGCACGTCCTTCTCACTAGCGTCGGGCAACAGCTGCCAAGGTCTCTCTTCAGTATCCCATCTTAACCATGGCCATTTGCAGTGAAGGGCCATGCCGAACCACTTGAGGTTAATTATGCCGAGGCCTCCCATCTCCAAGGGTAAACAAACTCTAGACCAGGGTAGCAAACAATGCCCTCCACTGATCTCCTCTTCCCCCTTCCAAATAAACCCACGACAACGTCTATTCATGATCTTTAAAGCCCAAGCCGGCATGGGAAGAACCGTCATCAGATGAATGGGCAGAGCCATAAGAACCGAGTGAGTGAGAGTTAGACGACCCGCAGTAGCTAGCATCTTCGGCTTCCAACCTTTCAACTTTCCCGGGAATTTATCAATGAGAGGAAGAAGATCCTGTCGACGAAGATGGTAAATGGAAAGAGGCAAGCCCAAGTATTGAATAGGGAAGTTCAGCCTCGTACACTGAAAGTGCTCCTCCACTGCTGTCGCAGCCACCTCGTCACAACGAATGGTGGTGACAGTACTCTTGTGCATGTTAATCCTCAAACCCGAGGCTTCCCCAAGGAGATGCAAAATACTGGAGATGGTTTGGAGATCAGAATGCACCGGCTTGAAGAATAAAATGGCATCATCCGCAAAGATGGAGGCTCTAGGCATCTTAGAGTTGCAGCCGATATCAGAGAGTAATTTATTTTTTGCCGCCCACTGCAACATGCTATGCAAAGTATCCATAGCAAGGATAACAGAGTAGGAGATAGAGAATCCCTTTGTCTCACTCCTTGACCCAGGGCAGAAGGTTGGCCTACTTCTCCATTTATGAGGACCGAGGAAGATGTAGTTGACAGCAGACCGCAAATCCAGGAGCACCATCATCTGCCAAACCTTCGCTTCACCAGCACCTGAAGAAGGAATTCCCATGACAAGGTGTCGAAAGCTTTGGAAATGTCGATCTTCCTTAATACCGCCGGTTTGCGCTTCTGATGGAGCCATCTAGCTGTGTTGCGCACAAATTTAAAGTTCTCATGCATATTGCGCTTACACACAAAAGCAGTTTGTGCTTGTGATATAAGAGATGGCAGAACCGGCGCAACCCAAGCGGCCAGCACTTTGGCAAAGATCTTCGCCACCCCATGAATCAGATTGATAGGTCTGAAATCACTGATCTCAAGAGACTCTGATTTCTTAGGCAGCAGCGTGATAATGGAGGAGTTAAGTTCACCAAAGGAGTAAAAGCGGCCATCAAACAGGGCCTTGAAAACTGCCATGAAGTCTTGTGCTATAATCTCCCAGCACACCTTGAAGAACAGTCCTGAGAACCCGTCAAGCCCCGGCGCCATATCAGAGGGCATGTCCATGATCACCCTCTTAACCTCTTCCTCAGTAAAAGGCACTTCCAGTCTCCTAGCCATAGCAGGTGAAAGCTGTCCCAGGTTGAGATCATCAAGACGGATCGTGTGGCCTCTGTGATCTGGGGTGCCCATTAGTTTACTGAAGAATTGGCTAGCCATGTCCAATTTCTCCTCAATAGTTGTAGCCGTCTGTGCACCAGCCTTGAGGCATGGTATCAAGTGCTTTCTGCGCCTCCCATTAGCTTTCATGTGGAAGTACTTGGAATTTGCATCCCCTTCCTTGAGGTCCCTCACCCTTGCACGTTGCCTTAACCGCACCCTCTCAAGAGAAGCGAAAGCCAAACATTTTCCTTTTAGGAATGCCTTCAAACTACGCTCCTCGGCAGACAGTGATCTATTTTCTTGCGCCCCATCAAGTCTCAAAATGACTTCACTAGCAATCTGAAATTGGAGATTCAGCCTGCTCACACTCCTTTGACCCCAACACCTCAAAGCTTTAGCCGCACACTGAAGTTTGGTCCTCAAGATCTTCATTGGGTCACAGCTAGAGACCTCTTGTCCCCATGCTTCCTTAACTACCTCCAGAAACCCCGGAAGCTTGCACCAGAAATTCTCAAACCGGAAACGGCCAGAGCGCGGCCTAGCTGACAAACAAGTGAGAAGCAGGGGAGAGTGGTCCGAAATATTAGAGCTGAGCGGATGAAGATCACTGATGGGGTATATATCCTCCCAGGCATTGTTGAAGAGCACTCGGTCCAACCTAGCCATCACCGATTGCTCTTGCTGATTGCACCAAGTATACTTCCTTCCCATTGTTGGCATATCATGTAATCCCAGCCTATTAATAGCATGTCGAAATTTCGACATGAGTCTCCTGTTACCTCTCCCAGAGCTACGCTCCAACTCCGAGCAAGTCAAGTTAAAATCCCCATTTAAAATCCAAGGCATGTGTACTTGTTCACCAAACTGCACCATTTGCTCCAGAAATCTCGATTTGTCATCGTCTCCTTGAGGTCCGTAAACCGATGACACCATCCATTCCTTACCATCTTCCAAAGATAACACATGAGCTGAGATCATAAACTCCTCCTTCTGAATGTTGGAGATATGCAACCTGTCTGACTTCCAGGCTAATAGAATTCCTCCTCTTGTGCCGGCAGCTGGCAAAAAATCAAATGCATCAAAGGTTGGGCCCAATGTTTCATATACCACCGTGGCATCCACCAGTGCCAATTTAGATTCTTGAAAACAAACTAAAGATACGTTGTAGGATTGTATGAAAAGTCTGATAGAACACCTCCTCGCAGGGTTATTAAGCCCCCTAACATTCCAAACTAACACACCCAGAGACGATTCCATATCATACATAGATGACCTCAGAAACCCCACACACACACCTAGACGCCACAAGGCTCCACAGCTTCAGGAAGGGAGAAGGCGCTGTAGACAGGCTGCATTGGTTCATCAAAGTCAACTTCATCCGGGGCCAAAAGAGCTATCACCGCCTTGACATGGTGCGGCGCTAAAGGCTTGTCAAAAAGCTTGATATACTCTTCCAGGGCTTCCTCAGAAACCTGTTCTTCGGCCTGAATCACCCCCATCTGTCGGAGCAGAACAGTCTGAGCGCGCCTCACTGGCCCCAGATTAGCCCCTCCTGCAGCCTTGCACAACCGAGCACTTCTCCGTGGGGTGAAATTTGGAGGAATTGTCTTCTTTCTATGCATTGGGGCAGAAGACACCGGTTTCGGTCCCAGAATGGATGGGGCAGGAATGAGCGCGAGACATTGCCTAATCGTCTCCCCGGCGGATAGAGGGCCGACCATCACACGAGGCAGTAGCTGGTGTTCCTCGAGAGGCACGGCGATCGGAGTGTGTGTGGGACTCTGACTAGCCTCACGCGGATGCTGAATTTGAATAGAAAGAACATTGGTTCTCGCCGAAATTGGATCCATGTCCTCTTCCTCATTGAGACCCCCCACATCTTCTGACACAACTAGCTCCTCCGGAGCCAACTCACGCTGATCCTCCAGTTGATCCCTCTCTGGTGCAGGATTGACGACCATAGCAGAGTGCAAAGGGAGCTCCGCCAAAATCTGAACATGCCCTCCGCTTGCTGCAGGGACTACCCCTCCCTTCCCCGGCGTGCCAACACCACCGAACGGAGGGCTGAAGGACAGCCTTCGCGGTGCTACCATGACTCGGAGAGCAGCTCTATCTAAAATTGGAGTGGAGACCAGAGCTCCCGAGCCCGCCGCCGTGGGTGCAGTCGAGTGCTGCAGAATTGGTGTAGAGACGGCCGTCCTCGAGCCAACCACCGTCGCAGCTGAGCAAAGAGTCGCCCCACTGGCCCTACCTCCGATCTTGACGCTCGAGACTTCCCCGGGTGAGTGTTGGGAACCAGAGCTCTGAGGATGGCAGGACAACGCCTGGCCGCCCGCCGGCGGGATCACACCATTGACGCGGCGACCACCGCCCCAGTCACCCGCCATGCCGTACCCACCCGGACCAGCAAAGGGATGGGCCCCAGAGTTGGGACCTCCACGGCCGGTGCCATCTATTCTGCCCCTGAAGCAGCTCCTGGAGTAATCATGCCTCCTTGTGAGATCTTCGTCGTCTTCCGGCACGAAATCGGGCCTGTACTGGAGGTAGGGGACAGTACGTTCCACCACATCCAAGACATGGATGGTGAGGGGATGAATCAGCGTTGGCCTCTCCGTTGGCGGCGCTGGATGCGGCGGTGATATTTGGAACTCCTCATCGAACGAGTCTAGCTGGCCAACCGGTTCCGGGATCTCCATGACATAGATCTTGGGGATGCCGGAGGGGTTCCTCATCCAGGCGGTGACCTCAAGTTGCCAACGATCGTCCGGCGGCAGAATCTCCACCAGTTGGCCATTCAGATTGTTGATCAGCTGGCCAATCGCCCCACACTCCCAGGCGCTAGCCGACATCCCCTCAATCCCCAGCTTGCAGAAGAAATCCAGCTTTCCACTGGAGGCCTGGGCACACCTATGCCACCTCTGGAACGAGATAGGAGCACCCGCGCAGCGTAGCTTGCCGGAGAACGAGAAGACGTTGTCACAGTCCGCATTGGAGGCGAAGGTGATGAAGAAGTCCGCCGGGTTTGTGACCTCGACCCGAACATGCCTCCTTTCAACGCCGCAGATTCTGGCGAGAGACTGGACCAAGGCCTCCGGAGAGACCGCTGGCCTCCGGCCTCCCACCGTAGCGAGCAAGGCCCTGCTGCGGAAATCCGCCTCGAGCGCCTCCATCCTCGGCGTCCGCGCGATGATTCCGCCACCACTCTCAGGCCGCAGATCCGGGTCTCCATGGGTGAGGAGTTCGCCAGGAAAGCGCTGGTGAGCCAGAGGCGGATAGTGCTCCATGGTGAGTGGGGGTGGATGGTGAGAACGAGGGCGATGGGGTGAAGCAGGAGGCGGCGGGAGGGAGCGGGGGCGGCGGGTCACAGTAGGTGGATGGGGAGGACGGGCGGCGTCGGACGAAGAGGAGTCCCGATTGGATCTGGGATGTGTGTGGGAGGAGAGATGCACCGAGCTAGGGAAGAAGGAGCAGTCACGGGCGAGATGCCCCGAGATCCAGCACTTATGGTAGCGAATCTCACCGGAGCAAGAAGCTTTTTGGTGCCCCACATCCAGGCATTTAAAGCATCGGCCCCAAAGCCACCGGGGAATCCTAAGCTTGGAGGAAGCAAGCTGATTGACGGCGGCGTCAGCCAAATAACGGGGCTGCCGTCGACGGTTGCGGACCTGAATCCGGACGACCGAGGCTGGCCGCGAGCGACCCGGAAGGGGTGCGTCCACTGCAGATCGGGACGAAGATGCGACAGCGGAACTGTGCCGTCCTGAGGCGTTATCTGGCCGACGGCCCTCGGAGCGAGAAACCGGCGGGTGGGGCTGGTGGTTGGGTTGAGTGTGTGGGACGCGGCCGCCGCGGGTTGGGCCACTGGAGGCGGCCGGAGCTAGGTGGCGAGTTGACCGTTGGTGGGAGCGAGCCGCCGCCGCTGTCGTGGAGGCCATCCGCTCTCTCAGCACCACCTTAGGATAACCTTCAGCTACATTCTCAGGCGCGACGACAAGCTATTAGACCGAATGGACACTAACAGATGAGCCTTTCGTCAAGGTGTTTGAGCTCATCAAAATCGGCAACGACAAGACAACCAAATATGACTATCAGTGGGCAGAAGTGATGACACTGGGCGACCATGCCTTATTTTTGAGTACGCCCTACTCTAAATTGGTGCACATGACAGCAGGCAGGCATGGCGATGTGGAGAGAAACAATATCTACTACAACGATCCCAGCATAAGCAATGGCGAACATATATATTGTGGAGAAGACCACAAAATTGATGGTGTTGATAGGATCCCGTCGTTCAGGTACTACGTGGACAATGTTTATTATCCCAAGAAATCACGTGGGTCCTCCCTCCGAATTTCTAGTCTCTTTGCAATATGTATGACCGGGCTATCTTTTACTTTGCATATTAACTTTGTCCCAAGTCGAACTTATTGTACTTTGACTGAGTTTATGCAAAATATTATTAACATCCACAATACCAAATCAGTACCACTAGAATCATCATAGAATATATTTTCACGTCATATATATTTTTCATTGTAAAAGGTTGGATCGTTTTCTATAATCTTTGGTCAAACATTATAAAGTTTAATTTACATCAAAGCTAATATGCCGTGTAAATAAAAACGGAGGGACTGGATAGAATAAACCCAAGGAACCTTCTTCAAAGGAAATTATTCCATGTGTCCCGATATAATTGTGCTCTTTGTGCTGAACATGTTGAGGTGACCCTGCTCCATCTTTTTTGGGACGGTCCATTTGCCTTGCAACGCTGGAATCCTGTCGTAGCGCGGAAGAAGGGAGGCATATCTTTCTTTGGTGAGATCTTGTGAGCTTCTGATATGCTCCCGGGGAAACCAGCACTGGACCGTGGCGTGCAATGCTGGCTTCGAGTAAATTTTGCCCGCTGCAGGTTTGCCGCGGAAGATGCGCCGTGCTTCTGTTTGTCGCGGATGTGTAGGCCAAGACATGCAGTAGGCAGCGTGAATCGGACACATGTATGAATAGTGTCGAGACAGATCGGTCCGCCGGTTTCATCAAGCGTGGTGCGCACCTTGCACTCGGTTTCGATGTAGATTTCTGGAACCAATCTCTGCAATAGTCTGCAATGATTTTTCACCGGAATTAGGGTCATCATATTTATATGATGAACCGATCTAATCTTTGATTGATCATGTGGCTCACGGCCACGAGAAGTGGATATTAACCTTTCGGTGGCGGTGCACTTCGGAAGTGCTGGAAGAATCTTGGATCGGCATTGCTGGACTAACTGCTTTAATATAATATGAAAAATTGTGGGAAAGCTAATATCTCAGGTGTTACATTAAATTGTCCTTCTTGGGATATATATAGAGTACAACAGGAAAAGAGAGACTTGGAGTACAAGAGGAGTTGTACTTTGTTTAAATCTATTCTATCACTATCTTTTATCTCTAATAAATCAACAGCATTGTATTTATAACACATCCTACCAGGCACCATGTAATCAAGGGGAATGTTGTCTCCCACTAAATGAACATCATCCGGAAAGGCTGAAACTGATTCAGGAAAATTTGAGAAACTGATTCAGGAAAATGTGAGCACCGTTGCTAAGTCTTGGACTTAAACCTGGGTGAGATAGTTCTATCACAAGGAAAATAATAATATAAACTACAGTCAGCTCACCATATAGAAAAAGAGTGATTCATGTAGAAACTCAATCCCATTGTGAATAGTACCTTGTTCAAAATTTGACTTGAATACTAAACTGGGTCACTATTCACACCATAGTTTTCCTTATCGTTTCTACAAGCACAGATGTAATTTGGATTTGAGATCTAATAGTGTGGTAAATACATCATACTAGAAGGGTTGAGCACGCTTTGCCGCGCTGTTAGTGTTCTCGGGATTTCATAATTTTGGTTTGTTATTTGGTTTGACGTGAGGGGAAGATGGTGCGTGTGTGTATGTTCTTTTTATAATGCAGTGTTTTGGTGGGCTTTCTTGGCAGTGTGTTTATGACTTATCTACTAATTAATCAACTCATATTTATATGGAAAAGTTTCTTACTACGTTGGTGGCCGCATGTATTATACTGAAAATACAGCGTCACATGTTGACGCTTCAATTTTCTATGTAGTGAGAGGATGTGCGGGACTTATGTGTTTTTAGGCTGGTTGATGCCGATTAAAAATCGTGAATCAAATCCAAAATTGATTACCTTAATTGAATAAGAGAGTTTCTTGTGAAATTGTTGATCCGGTCAAAATCATAAACCTAATTCAAATGTCACACCTCAATTTAATGGGAGGGCTCTAAAATTAAGAAGCGTCATGTATTAAATATTGTTGACCTGGTCAAAATTGAGTGACTCAATCTCAAATAGAAGACCTCAATTGATTTTGAGGCCTTAAAAATTGGTAAATGCTTGTAGTTGGTCAGTTGTCCGGACTTTCGGCCAGCTCGCTCGCCACGATTCCGACCCCCCACCCCCCACACGCGGCGCAAGTGCGGGGGTGGGTCCCCTTTCTCCCTTATTGTTTTGCTCGCCTCTATTTTCCCCTTTCTTTCTACCTCTGTTTGCGACGGGCTCTGCTCCTCCACAAGCTTTTTTTGTTGCGAGCGTCA